>NW_026044126.1:0-59685 GCF_937001465.1 Orcinus orca | reverse complement strand
CTCTAACTTACCCTTTTAAAAATTTCATAAATACAGGTGTCGGTGCCATTTGGAATAGTCTCTATAACAATTTCTGTCATTTACTGTTTACATTTACATTTTCATTTTACTTTTACATTACATTACATTTACATTTTGTAATGTAAATGTAATGTACATTTTGTAATGTAAATGTAAAATGTAAATTACTTTTACATTTACATTTACATTTACGTTTTCTGTCATTTACATTTCATTTACTGTGTTTCAGCAAATTTACCTAACAGATGGTGAGTGGGCAATTTTTAAAGGGGCATTTTTTAAAAGAGCGGAGAGGGAAGGAATTAGAGACAGGCACATACTATATTTGAAGTTACCTCCACGTGTATTTTATGTATGTATACCCATACAATTAAGAAGTCTTTGGATGTTTTATCTTCAAGAATAATTCAGATAATGGATTACTTGAATATCATAAACATTTAGGGTTTAACAGATTTGTTACATATAGACGCTGTATCATGGATTTAAAAGACCATAGCCAGCGGGCAGCGGCGGGCGGAACGACCGAGGGGCGGCGCGGGCTGGGCGGCGGGTGCTGGGGTCCGTGCTTCCCCGTGGTGGAGGGCTGGGGTTCGCCGGAGACGCCGGGTTGCTCCGCGTTGCCAGGTTACCGAGCGCGTGCCCCGCGCCCGCTCTTCCGCCCGGGCCGCCCTCGGCGCTGCCTGAGCCGTGGTGCGGGCTGCGCGGGGCGTCGGTTCCGCGGAAGCCTGGGTAGGGCGCTGCGTGCGGGACTCTCGTCGCTCGTGGACGGGGTGCGAGCGCGCGGCGGACGTAGGGCGCCGACCTGGGGCTCCCCGGCGCTCCGGCTCCGCTCAGGGCGCCCGCTCAGGGGCCTCCGGCGCGAGGCCCCCTTCCTGGTCAAGATGGCGGCGCCCAGGCGGACCGCGCCGAGATGAGCTGGAGCTGGGCCCGGAGAGGGACGAGTCTGCCACGCCCAGGACTTGGACCCCGGGCTGGTCTCCAGTCTCCCGGGGAGCGGCGGGTGAGTGGGCGCGGCCGCGCGTAGGTCCTTCTCGTGGGGTGGTCAGCTCTCCGTGCGTCCGCAGACTTCTTTCCTCTGATAGTCAGCTCTGGGGTGGCCCAGGTTGAAGGCGAGGGTGCTTGATTGGGGAAACCTGAGGGGTTTAAGGACTCTGTTGGGATCGTTTCAGACCCCAGCAAGAAGCTGAGCAAGTTTCCTCCTGACTCTCTTCCCGGCTAAGTTTTCTCCCTTCTCTGAAGACGCTAGCTTTTCTGAATCACTTTGTTCCCCGGGGGGATACAGTTGGTGGTTCTGACCGTGGGACGTAGGACCCGGCGCGGGGAAGCCTGAGCTGGTTCTAGTTACTTTGTTTGCAAAGCACTTGTCTTGTCTTTGGAATCTTTGTGTATGTAACCAACGTTGGGAAGAGCCAGCGTTTTCTCCTCCAAAACACTGCGAGGGGTAACTTTATACGTAAGAAACAAGTGGGCGTTCACATCCATCTCTTTTCCAACCACTGAGCCTTGGTTGTGTTTCCTTTCTTTAAGTTTGTCTCGTTTTGAAGTGATAACAAAAACAAACAAAAAAGACCATAGCCAGTTACACAAAGTATACTCTAGTCTCAGTCCTGCCATTAATTAGCTATGTTACCTTAAGTCATGTAAGTTTTCTAGGCCTCATTTTTCTCATGTGATGTTTTTTCTTTGAAAAAGTATAGTTTCTAGAAGTCTCTAATCTCTGTGTCATAGTTCAGCTTGGAGAAAACCTGTTCTTGTCCAAACTCCATGACATTGTATTTCCAGCTCCAACTTTGGACTTCGAGTGAGTTGGGGGCAACTTTTTAAGGATATTTTCACACAGGTTTTTTAGTTAATATCTGTCTAGCTGACTTGTCATACTCAGACTTTCTCCCATATTCTTTTACCAGTGTGTTCCTTAGTCATATATATGAAGACTGTTGTGGGAAAAATGACCTCCTGGGTCAGCTTACTGCATGGTCATCGACACAGGGCAGGGAGTAAGATTCTGTGGATTTTACAGAAGCAGATACAGGTTTCATTATCCATGTCCTCTCCCCTTTCATCTTACAAAAACAGCAGGCTTTTCTTGGAGAACTGCCAGATAATGCCATCCTGCCTCCTCACGGGCCCCGGGGATGAGTCGCCCAGGGACTGAACTCCAGTAAAGCAGGTGATTGGCTCATGGGTAGGCATCTGACCTCGGCTAAGTCTATCAGACTCCTCCCCAGGACTTTTCTCTCAGAGAAAAATGGAAGAATTGTCTTTTCTCTCTGGAATTTCTAAGCTGGGGAGATCCGACTCTGGGACTCCCAGTTACCATCCAGCACAAGAAGAGACTTTCTGTAAAATAAAGTCTTGCAGAGGTAAGCAGGGCTGAGCGATGGAGAGAGAGCTGGAACCCTGCTGATACTCTGGAACTTCCAGATCCAACTGTATCTGAATATGGCTGCATCCCTGAATTTCTAGTACTTGTTTGTTGAGGTGGTTGTTTTTGTTTGGTTTGTTTTTAAATTTCCTTTGACTATTTTGAATTTGTTTTCAGCCATGTGCATTTGAAAGCATCATAGCTAAAAGAGCTAATTTCCTACATTAATGTCAGGTTTGCTGAGTGGCATTCCTTAAGTGAAAAATAATATCCGCTATTTTCTTTAAATAAAATCCTTCTAGCTCAGGTTTGAGATATTCAAAACTCTGCCTCCTACCCCCCTCTTTTCCAACATTTACTATATCACCTTGAAGCATTTGTGACCACATCTTTCCCATCTAGACGCAGTTGAGAGAGAGAGCAAAGACTTCTGATATAAACTGCAACCTATACGCCTCCTACCTGGAAGCTTTAGAACATACTTGATTCTTGTCATTAAAGCAAATCTTTTGTTGTTGTCTCCAGGGCACAGAAGCATTTTCATGGCATAATGGAGTGCAAAGTACATTAAGCCTAACTCTACTTCTCACCCTCTTTTACTTTAAATAGGCAGAAAAGAACAATCTCAAAACACATTTTCCCAACAAATAAAATACATATACGATTATGTTTAGAAGACGTTTATGCAACATATACTTAGACTGATTAATTAATGGACCTTTCGCCAATTGGCACAGTAAATATGTATGTTCAATGTGCTTAATTAAAAAGAAGACAATAACATATTTTTACAGGTTAATTATCGGAGAAGAGTATTGTGCCAGCACACTTGATGCTACAGTATCTCACGTTTGACAGGTAATCTTCTTTCAATTATATTTACTGCTAAATGTTTCTTGGCTCAAGCTATTAAATTATAAGGTCAAAAGTAAAATGGTATGAAATTACAATGATAAAGGGACACATATCCCACTTTATGAGAATAGAAGTTCTAATTTCTTTTCAATACTACTAGTAGTGACCACAGTACTAATTTGAGCCCTTACTGTGAGCCCCTGTGCCCATATACATTTAGTTCTTACAGTAGTTCTGCAAAGGGCATGTAATAATCCACACTGTAAAGCTGAAGAAAGTGCTTCTCATAGCTGAAAGTCACATAGCTGGTGAGTGGCAAAGTCTAGATTCAAACTTAGAGTCGTCTGACAATGCCCAGGTTGTTGACCACTATGTACACTGCTCAATTGTTGCACCAATAAAGAAGTGCTTGAAATAATCATAGATTTGCCTGCCCTGAAACTGCAGTGATTTAAAGACATCAAAGTTGCCAGTTGCTTAACCACATCTACTTACAGTAAGAAATTACATTTTATTTCATTTCTAAAACAAGATTAATTCTGCAGGCCCATAGAAACTTGAGCACACAAATCCTACCTCCAAATGAAAGATGCTTGTTTTCCACTATTCAACAGATGGCCCTGTACAGAGGCAATAAACATATAGTAGAATCTTCATTCAAATAAATGAGAAGAGAGGTTTCTTCTTGTCCTGATTCAGTGCCCATCATTATGGATTATGATGGCTCGTCCCAAACTTTACTTCATTCACTCCACTCTTTCTACAAAACTCCAGTCATGGAATCCATCATTCAGATACATGTGCAAAGCGAAAGGACTGTATTAATACAGTTGCTGAAAGTCAAGTTGATAGAGCTCAGGAAGTACATCCTAATAAATGCAACATTAATGTTTGTGTGGGCCTTGGAGTGAGGGGTAGAAGAATTTTCAGTTTAATGGAATATTTTGCCTCTTGCTATGAAAGTGTGGCTGAATAGTCTTGTAATTGGTCATTTACAGAATCCTCCATCTCTGGGTTTCATGCTTTCTTTACTCTGCAGCTGTTGATTCCTTCTCTTGTTCTGGATGGAAGATAGCAACGAAGCCACTTCAAAGGGCTCAGCCTGCCTTTTTGTGTTATTGTTTAGATGAAGATATTTCCATTTATTAAAGCACACTATTTAAACATTTTTATCATGTTTCAAACTTGACTGTGTTCTGAAGGTATGAGCACAGGCAGACATAATGGGGGATGTTTTCCAGGAGAGAACATAGACCATACCCTTATCAAAGGAATTATCAGAATTTTCATGTATGGATTGAGAATCAAATTCTGGAGTTAGACCTGAATTTAAATTCATACTCACAACTTATTACCAGTCTCATCTTGATCAAACGGTTACCACACTTCTCATCAATTTCCTTATCTTTGAAAGCGGAATAAGAGAAGTATGCCTGGTGGAGTTACACATAAAGCTCATCTGATAGAATATTCATAAGGATTTTGCACAAAATATACATGGAAATATTTTAGCACCGAGTTTAGCATGCGATTCGTCTTCGATACGTTTAAGAGCTATTATTTTATTATTATTATGCTATCATTAAATATCACTATTACTTAAATGTCATTATTGCTAAAATTGCTGTAAAACTACCGCAGTAACCCATGATGAATTCCCCTCTTCTGTTTCCTTTGTTTAAATGGAAAATATATATATAAATCTAGACAGAGAACACGTTAGTGATCCTGTTCAGTGGAGTGAGAATTTCCATGGCACTGATTAAAACAAATCCTGAATTGCATGGACTTAAGATAGCAGAGAGGGGCTTCCCTGGTGGCGCAGTTGTTGAGAGTTCGTGACCCGATCCGGGAAGATCCCACATGCTGCGGAGCGGCTGGGTCTGTGAGCCATGGCTGCTGAGCCTGCGCGTCCGGAGCCTGTGCTCCGCGACGGGAGAGGCTGCAACAGTGAGAGGCCCGCGTACCGCAAAGAAGAAAAAAAAGATAGCAGAGAGGCTAAGAGATTTGAAGTTAGACATCCCCAAGTGTGAATTCTACTGTGACCCTCTTCTAGCTCTAGAACCTTGAGGAAGTTACTTAAACTTTCTGAGCTTTACTACTAGTTTCCTCATCTGTATCTTTTTCAGGACTATTTATCAAGGATCTTCCTGTTCTCTATGCTTGGACGTATCACTGAATAAATTAGACAAGAGCCTTTGCCTGCGTGCTCCTTCTTGCATGCTTTCTCCCTCCTTACACTCTCGTGTGGAAACGGATGTTATAAATAAATTCTATGCTTGTCACAAGTTGATGGGCGCCACGGGATAAGGAAAAGGATGTGAAGCTCACTGAAGAGGCTTGGGTTGGGAGTGCTGGAGGAGTGTACAGGTAGGTTCTGATTTTAAATAGGGTAGTCAGGGTGGATTTTATAAGTTGACATTTGAGCAAAGACTTGAAGTGAGGGAGTTGTCAGAATGTATGATGGGGAGACCACTCCCTGGGAGCAAGAATAACCAGTCCCAAAACTCTAAGGCAGAAATATGCCGGGCAGCTTGGAGGAATATCAAGGAGGCCACCCTGGCTGACTTAGTCAGTGGGGAGGAAGAGACAGCAGGACGGCTGGAGGTCGGATATGTGATGGGATGGATTGGGTAAGTCCTGGGAGGCCATCACATGCATTGTGTCTTTTACTCTAAATGTAGGCAGCCAGGGGCGGGATTTTAGCCGAGGTGTGGCATGAACTGTCTCTTGTTTGAAAAGCATAACTCTATCTGTGGCCTTGAGGATGTGGGGAGAGAGTGGAGTCAGGGAGAATCTCGGGAGGCGACTACAGGATCCTCGAGGTCTATGTTGGTGGCCTGCACCAGGCTGCTAGCGGCTGGTAATTCTCAGAAGTGGCACATTGGGAAGGTTGTGACAGCATTTCGTGGTAGATTGAATGCAAGAATGGAAAGGAAGAGGGGGTCAAGGGTGAATTCGAGATTTAGGGCCTGGGGAACTGGAAAGGTGTGGTTACTGTCACCTAAGATTTAGGGCCTGGGGAACTGGAAAGGTGTGGTTACTGAAAAAGTTTGGGGTAGAGCATGTTTGGGGGATTAAAGACCAGTTTTGGAGGTATAAGATTTGAGACGTTTTCGTGACGTCCAAGTAGAGATGCTGAGTACACAGTTGGATACACAAGTCTGCAGTTCTGAAGAAAGGTCTAAACTAGAGATACACTTTAATACAATGGAGATATTAAGAACAATTATATGGAAGCGCTATTTTAAAGATAAAATGAAGTAATGCAATTAGCACTCTGTCTTCTCAAAACATTTAATAACTGTTAGCTAAAATAATTACCTGAAATGAAAAAATACCTATAGTTTGTTTTGTTGTTTGCAGTAAAAGTGAAGAAAATGTCACAATTATTTTAATAGTATTTGTGACACAGTAGTTTTAGTTAAGACACCATGACTACAAACATTTACAATAAACCTTTCAGTCTCCTACTTTTCACTCTGATAGGGTACTTGGAACCATATTTTGTAAGGTTTAAGTTAGTTGTCATAGGGTACCTCTTTAATTAGAAGTAATTCTGAACTGTCTAGTTCCATGCAGTTTTATATACATATATGTATAATTATTGTTTTATGATTTATCAAACTCAGTTGAAAATTTGCATCTCTGATATACATTAGAATTTAAGCATTTGCCCAGGTATTCAAGGAAAAAAATGCACTTGTCTTGTAATTTCCATAGGGGTACTTGCTTTCACATCTTCCCTTCACTTTGCAATCGAAAACATGGCAGGGGAAATATTATCTTACTGGTCTTTGAGTTCCCCTTAGCTCTCTGCACGTCCTTAAACAGCCTTTGTGGCTTAACCAAAATTCTCTTCCATCTTCATTCCGCTAACAGATATTGGTCTAAGCATGTACTTATACTAAAAAATGCATGACCACGTTGTCTGTACACATCTATAATTTTATGTTAACACTATCATTATGTAAGCTATACTTTAATTGTAATTATAACAGATTTTATGTCAACACACATCCATTTCTAGTGTTCATCTGGTGTTCAAGGGGAGAGCAGCATGTCGTAAATTTTATCAAAATATAACATCTGGAGAATAGAACAGAGGGTAATTGTGTAATTCTGTATTCACTCTAATTAAGTTCAGTGGAGTTGGCATAATAGAATTAAGATGAAAAAAAAAAAAGACATGGAGGTACCATGGCTGCCTCTCCCAACACACCCTTTTCGTATCCGAGAGCAGAGACTCAGCACCTTTCTGTACAGAAATGGAGACAGGAAGAGGCCAGAGGATGAATGACAGGCCCGAATGAGGTGGAACTTTGAAGAGCAACATGGAAATGAAATACTTCTTTTGTATTTGGTAGGTGGGGAAAATGTACCAGCGTGTATGCCTACTGGGACCACGTTTTCCAGAACAGTTAAGCCCAGTGTCAACTATGCTGTCCCACCTTCCTCGTAAGTAGGAACATACTGTTACTTGAATCTTTGCTTCCTGTTTCTTGATACCTGGTTGAGAGGATTATCACAGGAACTGCATCTTGTTAGCAAATACACTGTTTTGAAATGATTGACACTCACTGAAGAGTGGCAACTCCAAGCTTGCTCTCTCTTGATCTTGGACTATTTAAGTCTGGAGTGCAGGAGTGGGTTATGGGGAAAGACCATTGGAATTCTTATGTCTTCAGCATAATGGTTATAGCGTAATGGTTAGGAGTGTAGGTGCTGGTTCAAATCTCTGCTTTCCACTTGCTAACCATATGAGCTTGGGCAATTTACCTGATTACCTGAACCTCAATACTCCTGCCTATAAAATGATGTTAATAATATTTCATCCCCATAGACTTGTTTTCAATGTTAAAATGAAGTCACTTACACCAAGCACTTAATACAATGCCTAGAGCATAGTAAAGTCTATTATTATCACTATTACTACTACTACTACTATTATTATTATTACTATCACGATGCCAGGTGCTATTTTTCCTATGCCTTATTCCATTATCTTCTGCCCTGTCCCCCCATTTCTGTCTTGTTTCTGTACAAGGGTAGGTTTGTCACAGAGCATTTTCTTTCCCTAGTGTCTGACTCTTAGTCATCAAGGTGACTGGTCCACGACCCGGCATTCATTGCTGCTCGTTGAAGCAACCCATTTTGAGAAGGGGAGTTGGATATTGATGCCAAGTTGGGTCAAGGAGAGAGAATTTTCTCTCTTCTGCACTCAGAGAGCTAAGTGAAATATTCAGGCCTCAGAAGGAGAATCAGGCAAAGGGCAACATGCTTAATTTCATACCTTAGTGATTCAGAGCAAGTCAGACAGGCTGGATTTGAACTCATTTCCGTCATGTACTGACAACGGGATCTTAGGTGCTTTTGTAACCCGTCTGAGGCTCAGTCAACATCTGAAAGAGACGAATAACATTATCAGGACCTGGCGTATAGCCTCGTTGTAATAAGTGAGTAAATCCTTTTAAAACGTTCAGCACGTTGTTTGGCATATAAACACTTAATAAAATTTAGCTTCTTTGACTACTACCGCTGCTAATATTATTAAGTAGCTGAGCAGATCCGAGGCCCATTTTTTTCTTAGATTGCACATAATCATTTGGACAACGAGCTCACACTGATCAACCGTTGCTTATATATAAACCCCCATGAACCCAAAGGTGCTTTAACTCTCTCCCAGTCAGAGCCTGTTCTGGGGGCAGAAGCAACACCGGCACTACCCCCGTCATCTTTGCCTTTATTGTCACTACACTCGCCTGCCGTACTGAGCACTTTCTGTTTGCCAGGCACCAAGTTTAGCCCTGCGTATGCACTATAGCATATAGTTCTCACACTCAGGTGGGAGACATTATCATCATCCCCAATTTTCAGATAAAGTCGCCGAGGTGCTGGAAAGGTAAGAAACTTGACCCACAGCAAGAGATGGAGCCGGAGTATTCAAACCCTTCTCTCTGACCTCAAGAACCCTTAAATATTAGCATACTACTACATCCTGGTAAGAAAATCTGCTTCCAGCCACTCTGGTGAGAGTAGAAATGATTCTCAGTCCCCACATTCCTCTATTGCCCATGCCACCCTAGCCTCAGGACTAGGGGGAAAAGGAAGTGATCTCTTCAAAGAGCAGCCAAAGGGAACCTACTCCCTTCTGCCTTTTCGTAATCAACTAACCAATATTTTATTTCCTTCTTAAGAGTCCGCACATGTTCCTTTTGGTACTTAGCTTGGCCTTTTAGAATTCTGACATTCTGTACGTGACTCATCCACTGTATTTCATGTTAATTTATTGAGGTCAAGTATAGGGTCTTACTCATCCTGAAGTCCAGTTATCCCCTGTCACATCTAACTCTGTTCTTTTCTTCTTGTAGGACATCTGCAGATATTTATTTGAATTTTGTTGAATTGTTCTCATCAATAGTACATTAAAAGTTATACAGAAAGTGCTTTCTTATAAGGAAAACCATCTAAATAGATTTCTAGCTCTTTACTTTTTATAGCACTGTTGTAGAGATTATAGATCTCCAGGTAATATTTTTTAGATAGAGTTCTTCATATCGTCTTATTTTTACATATAACGATAAATCTGAATTTTCTCTATCAAACCTCCGAGACTTCACCGGCTTGTAACTTAGCTTGTTGATTATGTGTTGCTGACTTTTCCATTTACAATGATATTTGATCCTGGTAAGGTTGGGGCTGGGTGGGAAGGTACATCTTAAGGCCATAAATTGGTTTTGTAGAGAACTAACATAAAGATCTAAAGTCTCATCATATTTCTGCAGAACTCATGAATCATTTTATTATAATTCCATTCATTCAGGGAGTATAAAACCATTTTCAAATTGTTATTCCTAATTTGTTCATCTTCTCTTCCTTAGTCGTAGTGAGAAGAGAGCAGGCTGAATGGAAGAAAGTCATTATGACCACTGGGGCCACTAGGGTAGGCATCAGTCCCAGAGGTTTGTTTTCATCTCTCCGCTATTAATATTGACTAATGTCTTGAGTGCTTACTTGGTGCAAATTACTTAGCCGACCATGGCAAATGGATTGTGTCATTTCATCCCCTGATAGTCATACAATTAATGTATGTATTATTATGATATCCCATAATGCATACATGGAACAGAGCCTCAGAAGTAGTTATTTGCTCACGAAAATATGGTAGATGTGGAATTTGGACTCAGGTCCGATAGACTCCTAAGTCACTCCTAGTGATTTTTACCACTAAATTAAAGTTGTATACCTCGGGAGAGTAGATAGTTTCTAAAATTTCCTCAGCTCTAACGTTTTATAATTAAATTTTTGTCTGATGGCAAGCTTAACAGTTAAGATGGGTAGGAAGGAATGCCAGCCTGTTGAATGGAATTTCCCTGAAATAAGCCTGTTTTATGACACCAGTTCACTCATTCATTCACTCAGCATGTATTGAATGTTTGCTCTGTGCAAAGGCATTTTAGGCATCACAGTGGAGTGAGCGCCCCTTCCATAGACTCTCCTGCAGCACTCAGAGAAGTCTTGGACTGGTTTGCCTGTTATGGAATGGAGCTTGGTGATAGAAGCCTGGTTTGTCCTCCACTGATAAAACTAAGACATAC
This sequence comes from Orcinus orca, assembly GCF_937001465.1. Classification (NCBI taxonomy): domain Eukaryota; kingdom Metazoa; phylum Chordata; class Mammalia; order Artiodactyla; family Delphinidae; genus Orcinus; species Orcinus orca. The sequence continues at coordinate 48,843 of NW_026044126.1, read as the reverse complement.
TCATATGAGTGTATAGGCATCTTGAAGCCGTGAGATAGTAACACACATGAATCTTACCAATTTGCCTGGGATTAATGATATAAAGGCTTTGGATTTGGGTATGGAAAACGGGTGCAATTATGGGTGTGTTGGTTCTACATATATATGGACATCACGTGTCATCAGCCTGCAGCTACCTGCCCGTTCCTCACTACTCCTTTTCACAAACCAACCAAGTACCTTCTTGTCTCTCCTGTGGATAAGCTCTCGACAGTGGCACTAGGGCCTCCCTCAATAAGTACATCATTGGCTAAACCAGTGGTTTCTCAGATATGCTCATTGAACAACCCTTAAGGTGGATTGACATTCCACTGCCTAGAATAGAATATGGTATTCTTTAGAAATCGGGGGGAAAAAATAGGCCACCAGATGTACTTTCTTTAATTTAAATTGTTTATATATATATATATATGAATGAACAATTGTTATATATGTGTATGTATACTCATATATATGAATGATTTAAAATTGAAGAGATATATATACACACACACACATATATATATATGTATATTTAAATTTTGGCTTCTGGTAGCAAGTAGTAAATTAAATTATTAGCAGATCCATACTGCAGGGAAATAACCAATCAGATTTCATTCAGTAGCTTGCTTTTTTGTAGATTTATGGTTGTGATTTTATATCTACAGGTATGTTTGCTGAAGAAAATATTTCTACCACTTTACACAAAATTAAATTCATTTAATACCAATGCGGCATGTCTCAAATGTCTTAATACAGTTTTAATCTTTAATCGCATCAGAAGTATGAAATTAGAAACATACCCCAAAATCATTTGAAGGTATAATTACTTTCATTTCCCTTATACTTTTGAGACTTTTGAAAAATAAGTATTTAGTTGTACTTATCTGTTTCTGTCTCTCTAAGGATAGCAAACACTGAAACACAATTCTTTTTAAAAGTCAATATTAAAAATATATTGTCCAAGATGATCAAAACTAAGGAAGTGGCAAAGAAATTCAAAAATTTAAACTTTCAAAGGGTGCTTTTTTTGTGAATGTGTAGTACTTGTTCTTCTGAAGGAATTACTCTTTTAAAAAATTTAATTAACTTATTTTTTATTGAAGTATACTTGGTCTACAGCGTTGTGTTAATTACTGCTGTACAGCAAAGTGACTCTGTTCTACATATGTATATACATTGTTTTTCATATTCTTTTCCATTATGGTTTATCACAGGATATTGAATATAGTTCCCTGTGCTATATAGTAGGACCTTGTTGTTTAGCCAATCTATATATACCAGTTTGCATCTGCTAATCCCAAACTCCCAGTTCATCCCTCTCCCACCTGCTTCCCCCTTGGCAGCCACCAGTCTATTCTCTGTGTCTCTGATTCTGTTTCTGTTTCATAGATAGGTTCATTTGTGTCATATTTTAGATTCCACATATAAGTGGTATCATGGTATTTGTCTTTCTCTTTCTGACTTACTTTGCTTAGTATGATAATCTCTAGTTGCATCCATGTTGCTGCTGCAAATGGCATTATTTCATTCTTTTTTTTATGGCTGAGTAGTATTTCATTGTATATATGTACCACATCGTCTTTATCCATTCATCTGTTGATGGACATTTAGGTTGTTTCTATGTCTTGGCTATTGTGAATATTGCTGCTGTGAAGATCAGGGTGAATGTGTCTTTTTGAATTATAGTTTGGTCTGGATATACGCCCAGGAGTGGGATTGCTGGATCATATGGTAGGTCTATTTTTAGTTTTCTGAGGAACCTCCACACTGTTTTCCACAGTGGCTGCACCAACTTACATTCCCACCAACAGTGTTGTAGGAGGGTTCCCTTTTCTCCACACCCTCTCCAGCATATGTTATTTGTAGACTTTTTAATGATGGCCATTCTGACTGGTGTGAGGTGGTACCTCATGGTAGTTTTGATTTGCATTTCTTTAATAATTGGCAGCGTTGAGCATCTTTTCATGTGCCTATTGGCCATCTGTATTTCTTCTTTGGAGAAATGTCTCTTTAAGTCTTCTGCCTCTTTTTTTGATTGGGTTGTTTGCTTTTATTGTCATCGAGTTGTATGAGCTGTTTGTATATTTTGGAAATTAAGCCCTTGCTGGTCGCATCATTTGCAAATATTTTCTCCCATTCTGTAGGTTGTCTTTTCATTTTGTTTATGGTTTCCTTTGCTGTGCAAAAGCTCGTAAGTTTGATTCGGTCCCCTTTGTTTATTTTCATTTTTATTTCTATTGTCTTGGGAGACTGACCTAAGAAAACATTGGTATGATTTATGTCAGAGAATATTTTGCCTGTGTTCTCTTCTAGAAGTTTTATGGTGTCATGTCTTATGTTTAAGTCTTTAAGACATTATGAGTTTATTTTCGTGTATGGTGAAAGGATGTGTTCTAACTTCACTGGTTTATATAAGGCTGTCCAACTTTACCAACACCACTTGAGGAAGAGCCTGTCTCTTTCCCATTATATATTCTTGCCTCCTTTGTCAAAGATTAATTGTCAAAGATTAACTGAGGTGTGTGGGTTTATTTCTGGGCTCTGTATTCTGTTCCATTGATCCATATGTCTGTTTTTGTGCCAATACCATGCTGTTTTGATTACTGTGACTTTGGAGTACTGGCTGAGTCTGGGGTGGCTATGCCAACGTTGTGCTTTTTCTTCAGGATTGCTTTGGCAATTCTGGGTCTTTTATGGTTCTGTATGAATTTTAGGATTATTTGTTCTAATTGCGTGAAAAATGTCATGGATAATTTGATAGGGATCGCATTAAATCTGTAGATTGCTTTGGGTAGTATGAGCATTTTAATGGTATTAATTCCTCCAACCCAAGAACATGTGATGTCTTTCCATTTCTTTGAATCATCTTCACTTTCCTTTATTAATGTCTTACAGTTCTCAGCGTATAAGTCTTTTGCCTTCTTGGTGAGGTTTATTCCTAAGTATTTTATTTTTGGGGTTGTGATTTTAAAAGGCATTGTTTTTTTACATTCCCTTTCCGATATTTCATTGTTGGTATAAAGAAATGCAACCAATTTCTGTAGGTTAATCTTGTATTCTGCTACCTTGCTGAATTCGTTTATCAGTTGTAGTAGTTTTCATGTAGAGTCTTTAGGGTTTTCTATATATAGTATCATATCATCTGCATCTAATGACAATTTTACCTCTTCCTGAAGGAATTAATCTTGAAGTTCTACTAAGACTTTTGGGATACCTGTTTTAATGAGCCACTACTTCCTGCCTGAGATTGCACTATGCACCAGAGATTCTAGAATTAGCATAATAAAACGAATAATGCAAACAACAGCAACAAATCTTCACAAACCTTCCTTGCAAGGAAGTAGAGTCCACTGGAAAAACAGACAAGTGAAACACACATTCAAAATGGCAGTGATTCTCAAACATTTATGTTTTGAGACATAAAACATGAAAAATCATGACAAGCATGATAACCAGGGCAATTACTAGAGCCCTTCTCCAGCTGGTCAGGTGTAAGGTCCTGTAACTCTTTTTTGGTGAATGCCTCCAGGAGAGTCTGAGACAGATGTTCTCAGTTGTCGTCAACCTTTAGTGTGCATCAGATTTGCCTGAGAATATTGTTAAAACACAGATTGCTGGGCTCCAGTGCCAGAGTTCTAACCAGTTCCCAGGTGTGGCTGATATTGCTGGCCCAGGGACCACATTTTGAGAACCACCTTTCAAAACTCTGCAGTATGCGGTTGTGTGTGTTGTGAATGAGACGGGCCCAGAGAACCAAAGGAGGGCAAAGGGACTCTGCCCTAAATTAGTCAAAGGTAACAATAGCAGCTAGAATTGATTGACCCAAGAAAAAATTATAAGAACTTTACCTGCATGTGCTCATTGAATCCTTTCAGTAAGGTACATAGGTGCTACTTAGTGTTCCTCTTTTACAGGGGTGTCCAGAGAAGGTAACTACTTTGCCCACGTCCTAAACTGGTAAGTAACAGATTAAGAATTCAAGTCTAGGAAGTCTGATTCCAGAGCCCACACCTCTACCCTTTCTGCATGTAGAGAGGAGTAAAGGGTTGTCAGTGAAGCCTTCCTGGGGGTCCTGGCCTCTGAGTGTAGATAGAAGGATGAGTGGACATAAAGATCATTATTTGTGTGTGGTGGGGGTAGGGGAGGAAGTATGAGGGCTTCCAGAAGAGCCCGCCCTCCCCATGCATCTGCTATAAGCAAGTCTGATGATCAGGAGTCCGGAACATGAGTATGACTATGGGATACTGAGAAGGGTTCTAGAACCCTGAGGTGAGAGTTCTGGATCAGTTAGTAGGTAACAGAAAGTGAATGAGTGATTTACCTTACTTTCCACGGGTAGCAGGAAGTTTGGAGATAGACCCTCTAGCGTTAGTCCAGCTGCTGAAGGGCATCACCAGGGGACTGGGTTGCTTCGCTGTTCCAGCTTCCACATCTCTAGCATGTCCACATAGCTTCAAAGTGACCCCAGAATCTCCAATAGTGTTCCAACAATTTGGGCAGGAAGAAAGAAAAGGAAAAAAAAAAGAAATTAGGTAAGAAAAAAAAGGCAGTGTCTAACTCAGAGAGCAAATATTTTACCACAGATGGTCAACAGACTTGCACTTAGATCTCATCAGCTCGGATTTTAAACTGGCCACCTTAGCCTTAAGGATAATGGGGTCTCCTAAACCAGGGCTCTGATAGTAAGGAATAAGGAGAGAGTGGTACTGCTTAGCAGTGCCTGCTGTCCCAAACAAATATCCCCAAACTATTTTTTTTTATTCTATATTTTACTTTAAAGAATGGAGGTGAAACATTATGTATCTGTAAATAGCCTTTTAGAAAGGGTACAATTATATAGTTATACAACCCCCTGGAGGGCTCCTTTCTTCTAAAATCTCTTTAAAAACTGTTCAAGGTTAAGGACATTTTTATCTTAATTTAGTAACTTGCAGTCGATTATCTTGGAATGACATCCTCTCTCTGCAGATGTTCTGTCAGGCTTTAGAAAATTCTAGAAGTGGACAGAGAAGTGTTATGGTACATGTATTTGCAATATGCACGTCTTTGAAATGAAATCCATTTAGGGACCAAAAGGCATTTCATGTCTTTGCTATACATTTTCACATATTTGCCTTTCCAGAATTCCTTTGAGCAAATCTGTTCAATGTAACCCATCCGTTTCTCCCATCTGAATTCTTTATTACTAAACATTCTTCAGTATGCTCTCACTCCCCTCTGTCAAAGGCGTTTCTCTGGGTCCTCACCCTTCTCATCTCATATGTGAATGCGTATCTTAAACTGAAGCAACAGTCTGCTATGACTTCTCCATAGCTTGAAGAACCCGTCTTTGTGGGGAAAAAAGTAGACTTACTAACTTAAAAGGTAAAATGCATGCAATGTTTCTGAGAATTAAAAACTAAGATAACAACATAAGCAATGGAAAAAACTTACAGTGGATCCTTTGCAAAGACTTTATTTTACAGAGAAGGCAACTGAGGTTTAAAGAAAAAATGCGTTAGTTAAACACTAAATAATAAACCTTAAACCTCAGTGGAGCAACACACGGACAGTTCATTTCTCACTCACTCAGGAGTGTAGTATGGACTTTGGTGGTCTGCGGGTCAGTTTTCTGCTCAGTTATTCAGGGACCCACCACCTTCATCAAGTGGCTCTACGTTTGTCCTAAAAAGGAAAGGAGAGAGGAAGCTGCGAGCTACAATTATCAACTCGTTATCCTTCAGACATAAACTCTTCAGGTCACCTCTGGTCACATTCTTTGGGATAGAACCATACCCAGATGCGAGCGGAGATGGAGAATGTTGCTCCTATCTTGGTCCTAGTGATGCCTCTACATGCTGGAGGAGCTAATTAAAGTGTAGTCAACAGCTCGTTGTTTCTGCCACAATGAGTGATTAGCCTAAGACTGTGGATTAATTATGTGTGTGTGTCACATATACATATAATACACACAAACATATATATGTGTGTGTATATATACATTTTTTAGCATGAGTTGACACATGGGGCTTCTGCCGTATCAAAAGAGTACAAACTGCCTCTTGTTGCTTTTTCTTAATTGAAGTTGACTACTACTATCTATTTCCCTTCATTTTGCTACCTCCCCCCCGCCTTTCAGTATTATATGAAAATTCTGAAAGAAAGAATTTCAAAGTTTCCAGTGCTTTTAAAGGTAATAGAATACTCAGACCTTAACAATTTTCCTGTGTGAAACTTTTGCCAGACTAAAATAGTTAACTTATGAAAAGTAAATTTAGATTGATACAAAAGAGAAAATAAGCTGATTTTTTTTTTTTTTTACACAAATGCCCTGAGCCAGGGTGGAAAATAAATGGAAAACTGGAGGAATTTAGATCCTTTTGTTGTAAATTTAAATATTTTTAATTGTAAAAATAATACAGGCCAATTGCAGAAACTCCAAAATTGAAAGGACTTAAAGAAAAAAGGAAAAATAACTCAAAATCCCATTTCTGATAAATCATCTCTGTAACATTTTTGAGGGTATCTTTGGAAACTTTTTTGTGACGGGGTGCATATAAATACAATGCAAGTATAAAATACCTTTAATTATTATATCAAACTACAAAACAGTTCTATAACATTTTTATTTAGTAATATAAGTATGATTACTCATCACCTAATAAAAATCTGCAGCATCATCTTTAATGGTTGAACAGCATTCTATTTATTTAACCAGTCCCTACTGTTCAACATTTAGATTATTCCTGTTTTGCTTTGCTAAACAATGAGACAAGCATCCTTGTTCATATGTCTTTGAGCATTTGTTTATTTCCTTAGAATGGACTTCTAGAACTTGAATGGCTGGTTGTCAGTTCTGGTACATACTGACATATTGTCTTCCAGAAAGGTTACCGTGCTTTTTATTTCTACCAAGAATTTAACATCCAGTGTGGTTTCTTACACACACTCATCAGTACCAGTATTATCAATATCAATACCAGTATTATCAAGTTTTTTAAAACTTTGTCATTCTAGTCAGTACAATATGACACCTGAATTATTTTATTTGTATTTCTTTGATTAATAATAGCAAGGTTGAACATATTTTCCTATCTTTATTGGCTGTTAATACTTTTTAGTTTGTGACTTTATGACATCCATTTTTCATCGATGTATGACAACCTTTTATATATCAATGTGTTTATTTTGTTGTTTGTTGTAAATGCAATTTTTTTCTCTTCATTTATTAATTTTTATTTTGTGTGTGTTGAACTGCTTTAATACTGTCAAGTCCATTCAAAAACCCTTTAATGAACACAACAAATGTGGAAAATCAGTCATTCTCCTGCATTTTGTAATCAATTTATTTCCTTTTGGGCAGTACGGAAATGTAAGTTCTTATTTCATCTTATGGTTGGAAAGAATCTATTCCCTCGGAAAGGGATTAGAGTCTCCATGATGCAGTAATGGGAGATTTTATAGGGTAGGCAGGGTCTACAGAAGAAAAAACCCTAAATCACACTCCATTGGTGGTTGCCTTATTTATAAAAATGGCATTTGAGGTTGTGTGACTGCCATCAGGTAAGCAAAATTAATTTTTAGCATGAAGTACTCCTATCAGCAAGAACAGCCTAGGATAGGCTAGCAGTAAGAAGTGAGGGGTTATGGGATTGGGGCATAGCCTCTGTTTCCTCCAATGCAGCTGGAAATTTAAACTCTGGGGCTCCTGCTTGATCCAATCAGCCCAGCTAGTATGTGTTGCCAGGTAGGGTGAGTAGACTCAGAAGTACAAGAGCTCATCCTTGGTCCCCTCTGGAAATGAGCAGAGAATACTATGTCAAGCAGAGGTGATCAGTCCGTGGTCTGGAGACTTGGATCTCCTCACATAGTCCTTAAAGTCAGGGTGAGACAAAATGCCAATACAAATCATATTGATGACAGTATCAATGAGGTGACATTGAGTCCTTTGACCCAACGTGTGTCTGCAGTGTGCCATCCATTAGTAAATGGGCAAAGCCATTTGACAGATCTATCTGATACAATGAATGAATCTGACACTCATATTTTGAAAAACTGAAACTGTATCCATTTGTCAAGAACAGTGGCTACTTGTTCTGCTTTATTCCCCCTGGTAGAACTAGGTGACATTGCAGGCAGTAAGACGTTCCGGCATTTCACCCTGGAGTAGCCCCAAAACTGAAGAAGCTGTCTTATCAGTAGTTAGCTCCTTGTCACCAAGAATATTAAAGTAGATTTGTATGATTAGCAAATTAAAGAGACTGTAGTGCCTACCACTACTGTATTCACTAAGGCACCCAAGTTATTCTAAAGAAATCCTAATAATACATTAGGACCGTTTTGAATATTTTTATTTGATTAGCTGTAATCTTCTAGTTACAACATCCATCACCATTTTGACCACTGAAACTTGGCCTTCTTTTCTTACAGCCTAGCCCTGTGGTCTTGGGCTAATCACTAACCCGCTTAGATACAATTTTCTTCTCTATGAAATAGAAACAATATTATATGCTTTGAAGGACTGCAGGAAGATGAGCTGTAATGTTTATCAAGTGCCTAGTAAGTAGCCTGGCCCATAATAAATACTTGGCTAATTGTAGATGTTAGTTTCATTTTTAGTTTCATTTCCAAACATTGCTCTTTACTTTTGGAACTCTAAAATTTGTTTTGAGAGTGGAGGACTTGTTGTTTGGATTCCTCCAACACTCTCTGTATATTCTGTACTTCTATCCCTACATCATTTATATTAATGGAATAAATGATCTTTGGTCTGGTGATTCCAAGGTGACGAGGAGCTAAGTGGAGGTTCAGTATACACCTGGAAGTATGGATTTTCATGCCCAGTGCAAATGTGGGAAAGGCATTATTCCCACATTATAAAGGGGGTAAAGACCTCCAACTTGAGGAGACTCTGGGTTGAGAGATGAGAGATTTACAGGTACTGTGTTTATCCTACAGGGTACCACAGGGGCTTTTATGTTCTGTAGCAAGAATTTGCACCTTATACCCTTGTAGTTAGAAGCAAAGCATACCACATAACTAATATCTAGTAAGCATTAGAGTTAGAATAAATACCATTTATTTAACGTTTCCTTTGTGTTAAGCATTTTACAGTTACAACATATGGATGGATACTATATTGTAATGGTTAAAAGTGTAGTTTTTTGAGCTGGATAATCCTGGATTGGAGTCTCATCTTTATTACCTCTTTTTTTTTCTGTTTTATTGAGGTATAATTGACAAAATTGTAAGATAGTCAAAGAGTATATCATGATGATTTGATACACATATCTGTTGTAAAAGGATCCTTCCCATCAGGTTAATTAATACATCTAACAGCTCATGACACCTTTTTCCTTTTTTTCTTTTTTTGGTGAGAACACTTAAGTTCTATTCTCTCAGAAAATGTTAGTTATACAATACAGTATTATTGACTGTAGTAACTATGTTATACAGTAGATCCTCAGACCTTATTCATCCTGCAGCTGAAAGTTTGTACCCTTTTACCAGTCTTCCCCTCTTTTCCCCACCCACGCCCCAGCCCCTGGCAACCAGTTTTCTACTCTGTTTCTATGAGTGTGGCTTTTTTTCTTTTTAGATTCCATATATAAATGATATCATTCGTATTTATCCTGTCTGGCTTATTTCGTCAGCATAATGTACTCCTGTTTCATCTATATTGTCACAAATGAAAGGATTTCCTTCATTTTTTTTAAGGCTGAATAATATTCCATTACCTCTTAAATGAGTGACTTTTGGTACATTGTTTACACTTTCTAAGCCTCAGGGTTTCTTTTCTTCTGTAAAAAAAAAATATATATATATATATATATATATATATATATATACACTAACAGGTTACTTTCTGATATGTGGAATGTTTGTTGAATCAACAAATAATTAGTTGAGATCATAAATGTGACACTTAGCACTGTATTAACATTTATTAATACTCTCCCTGTTAATTTCTACAATAAATTGTATAATAAGTAACAATAATAATAGTACTACTAGTAGTTTTAGAAAATGCATAGGATGTGCCAGGCATCATATACTGTACTACCCTCCTTCATGTGTACCACAAGTTACATGTGGATATCATCTTCCACGTTGTTTCCTTTAAAGAAAATTGAAGCTCGGCAAGATTAAGTAGCTTGCTCCAGATGTGAACTCAGGTCTGAATCACTCCACATATAGGTTCTTAATGACTCCATGTCTTTAATTCCACATCTGCATTTGTTTGTTGTTGTTGTTTTTAACTTTCCAAGCATCTGATCTGAAATTCCTTTCTCTTTGGGGAATTTTCCACTTTGTGGGTCTTGGTGAGAAACAGAGCCTTCCTCTCGTTATACAAGCTGAACATGTCAGATACACTGTTTACTCACATGCTCAGTCTCCCTTACAGATGGAAAACAGTCGGGCGACCTCAAGTTGGCCACCTGCACCCCTCTCTTGGATTTTGAATTACAAATAAATGATGTAAAGAAACAAGGCCAGCAGTGCTGGGTCAACCTTCTGTTTCCTGTTCCTGCTTGGTAGCAAGGCCAGCTAGGACTTATAACATCACTTTGGGCTGATCCTATAATTGCAATAGCATAGCCTTGGCTTTTGGTTGTTTAGTCTGCTTCTAGTTACTGAGACCTAACCATAAACTTCCAAAAGTTTCCTTTTCTGCTCAAATTAGCCATATCTCGGTTCCTGATGATTACAAATAAGACCTTTCCTGATATACAATGGTGACCTACTTATCCAGGCAGATGTAACATCGTCCTGGCAGGGACAGAGGGCAGGCAAGTTCCTTGAACAGGTGAACAAGAAGAAAAAGCCCTAAGAAGGAAGAATTGAAGCCAGTTCTGCTTGTGTTATAATTCTACCCTCAGCTGCCTCTGTTTCACAGACCACATGCTAAGGACCATGTCCCTTCGCCTGTAACAGACGAGCAAAGTAGACCCAGGCCTTCCGACCCAGAGACCAGCTGAGCTGTACCGTGGACAATCTAGGATGTGAAAGACTTCACTCAATGTCTTTGTCACTTGACACATTGTTCGTCTCTTTGGGAAGTAGCTTCTTTGTGTGACAAGAATATGCTAAACCAACACTTAAGTGGACAGAGGTGAAAGATGCCAAAATTAGCTACAGAAAAAAAGGCGTAAAGACTTGTATTTTCTGTTATTTGAAGGTGTTAAGACCCCACATAGAATATGAGTCCTTTAAAGGAAAGTTGTGAATGGCCCAGGGAATGTTGCATTTCCATGTGGCAATATGTTCTTGATCGGTCGTGATGATGATGATGGTAGCATCAGTAGCATTTATCAGTGTTTCCTGGGTGAGAGGCACTTTATCCTAATGACCTTTTATCCCCATGACGACCCTGTGAAGTAGGAAATACTGTTGCAGCATCTTCAGGGTTTTTCTTTTTCTTTTTTTTTTCATCAGGAATTTACCCTAGATCACAGTTGGGTGGTAGAACGACCAGAACTGGACACTAGGCTTTCCTGAATTCCCAGAGTGTGACCTTAGCAGTTGTATTGCCTGATGCAGAGCCATGTAAATGTTGCCAAAGCAATGAAACCTGTACCTATTTCTAAGAGATTCTAACTCAGAAGCTCTGGGGTTAAGTGCAGAGCAGTTGAGTGTGGTTGTCTTTACAGACAGTAGACAACTTAAGAGAAGTTGTTTAAAAGTATATTTGCGTATTGCACTACACTGTCACATCTGTGACTGGTTAGCTATTGAGTAACTAACACAAATCCCAATCCCATCTCTAATCTCATTCATCTCTTGTATGATATTTGACCTAATTGAGGCAGTATTTTTTTTTGTTCTTTCCCACAAACACATATCGAACATCCAAAACATGCTTACCATTTGTGAGCATATCCTCTTAGTTATTTAGGAGTTGAGTAAGAGTGAGAGAGAAGGGCTTCCCTGGTGGCGCAGTGGTTGAGTGTTCTGCCTGCCGATGCAGGGGACGCGGGTTCGTGCCCCGTTCCGGGAAGATCCCACATGCCGCGGAGCGGCTGGGCCCGTGAGCCATGGCCACTGAGCTTGCGCGTCCGGAGCCTGTGCTCCGCAACGGGAGAGGCCACAACAGTGAGAGGCCCGCGGACCACAAAAAAAAAAAAAAAAAAAAAAAGAGTGAGAGAGAAAAAGACACATAAATATGAAATACGGTCATCATTTTTTTAATATCCTTTATGTTGTTAATCCCTCTTAGCATTTACTGCCATTCACTCATTTGTATTATTTGGGGTATAGCAGTTTATTCACACAGCATTTTTACATATGGCTTATCATTTGTATTCTATTTTAATAACACTAATAATTATAGACTATTGACAAACTCATCAGACCCTACATATTCATTTCAAAATCATGAAAATAAGGTGGAAAATGAGGTGTAAAGTGGAAAATCTATGTGTATGTTTTCATTGGTGGAATGAGGAGCTACCTGAATATCACTCCTTTAGCTTTTCCTTCAAATGGTGCACTTTTTCCTCCATGCATAGGAGTCCCTTCCATTAGGTAAACAGTAGTCTTGAGGGCAAACCTCAGAAGTAGAAACAGGAGAACTTTTCAGTTATGGTAAAATCAAACATATTTTTCTTCAGTAGTGAAACAAAAATTCTTCATGAGAAGTTCAACCACCGTGAGTTCCATGGTGAAAAACTTTCCACTTATAGATGCAACTTCCCCCAGAATTCTGAGAAATGTCGGTAGTAGAGAGGGGTGTTGCATACACCTGTTTCACTTCCCTCTGACTTTTCCTTCTCCTTTCTCTATTGACATTAAAATCTATAGTGAAAGCACATAGTAAGCAGTCTAGGACAATTGATAAGACATTTGATCTAAATCTCCACAGTCTGTTTTAGATGGGGATGCTGTGAGAGTCACAGGAGGGGAAAAAGTCTAGAATTATTCTTATGTGATCAATGCACTAAAATAACAAAAGCAAATCTTATTTCTAGCGAATAAAATCACATTGCTTATATGATGTCATACTATGGCAGAAAAGAAATATATGCGTCTATTTTCTTCTATATTAAAACTGCTAAGGAGTGGGGACCAATGAACTAAATCAATTGTTTAGGGTTCAAGTTGTAGTTTTTAGTAGCCATCCTTCTTAGCAAGTTTTCAGAAGCAAATGTAGTTTGTTTACTATCACCACTAAATGTGCAATTGTGTAGATTTGTGGAAAAAAGTATTATCAAATATATATACTTCAAAATGATTTGTGTAAATTTATCTATTCATATTATTATTCTCCCCAAGTAAATCAAAATCTACTATATACTGTGTTTTTCTTCCATAGCTTAAAAGGGGAATGTATGTTGAAACTTATTCAAATATTTATTCGGTGTCTACTAAGTGCCAGGCACTCTACTAGGCAGTAGAGATGTTGTATTAGAGGTGGAAAATGTCCTTGACTTCCAGAACTGATACCCTTGTAAGAGAAATACTGGGTCAAACTAAGTCAACAGTTTCTTTGCTACAGAGCTTTTTACGAGTCTTGTGAATTATGAGTCTCTGATAAGGAGATGTAGTGGACAACAGATCCCAAATTTATTTGAAATCTTTTCCTTCATGGACTGTCTCATAGGATTTATGATCCACTGAACACACCTTGAGAGACACTAGTATTCTGCAGTGGTTAGTTAATTGTTTTCTATTAAACAACTATATACTGAATCCATGATATTATTATCTGGATTTTTTTGGAGGATACAGTGATGTACATGGCCACTGTGATGATAAGGGGTCCAGTTTAGTTAAGAAGAGAAACCACAGGAGCTGTAACTTAATGTAACAAAGAAATACACATATACATATATTTATATGTAAATTACTATTTATATAGTATACAGTGTCTTCTGAAGAAGATAGAGTTGTTTGTAACTTGGGATCTCACAGGAGGTTTCACAGAGAAGGTAGACCCTGAGCTGGGCAGAATTTCAGTAAGTTAATTTGGTTCTGACCATACGATAAAATCAGGTATCTGCATTGGTCAATCTGACCTTGATGGACCAGCATTCCATTTGCAGGGAATAGTGTGATCAAACATGCAGTGGTGGAGATTGCCAGATTGTAATATTCCAGTACCTGGAAAGTGTTGGAACATCTGCTTTCTCCACGGTCTAGAAAAGTGAATCTCGAGTGAAATGCAAGTATAATGGAGGCCAGTGCTCTTTGCTTTGTACACTGCTCTGATTCTACAGCATGCAACAATGTAGTGATCTGTTTCAGATTGTCATTATTCGAGAGGGTTCTTAGTAACAGGAGTGGAAAAGGAAGACCTCTCTTCCTGTGTTTCTGCCCTATGCTCTTAAGCCAGAAAAGGTACCAACATCACTGACCTGACCTTGTCTCAGGTATCTATCAGGATCTACTAGAATCATTCTAGTGAAAGGTAACTAGACGTCCAAAGGACTTAAAAGATACACTATAACCTTTGTATACTTTATATACCTGGTGAAACAAAAATGTCACCTGAGTGGTCCCCTTCCCTAGAAATACCGGTATGTTTTTCCAGTGCATGGCAGAACTTTGCAGGTAAAACTGGGATAAAGGTGAAGAACAGTCTTAAAATTCTAGTCCTTGAACAGCACCCTAACACACAACAGGTTTTCAATAATCTTAGCAACAGTATTCACAAATAATGACCATCAGCGTAACTGCTCTTTTGTGCCAAAATACATTACCATATTACTTTTTTTTCCTTCAGCTTTACAACTTGGGTTCTATTATTGTTTCCATTTTACAGATTAGGAAAGTGAGGCTCAGAGATGCTAAGTCACTTGGGCAAGGTCACAGAGCTTGTAGGAGATAAACCTGCACCCTTACTGTTGGATCCTACAAAGCAGACCATAATTTAAGTCCTTCAAAATATACCTCAGAACATTTGAGTAAATTAATGAATAAATCCTCCTAGTCAGACTGACCAGATCATTATATTAGGTTCAGCTATAAGTGGAGGAAAGTCATAATCATAGTTGGACAGTTAATACAGTAATTTACTTGCTTTGAATTTTCTAAATGATGTTTAGCTGGTAGTTTCATGATGATAACCATCGAATAAAAACAGGCATATTGTGGTGTTTGGAATAAGATCTCATATTGAGTAAAATACATATTGATTCCTAGACCTATATGATGTGAGTAACAGATGACATTGAGATGTCATCTAGAAGTACTCCTGTGCAGTTCATCATGTCAACCCAGCTAATAATTTTAGAATGTTCAGAGTGAATAATATATGCAACCATAAAGCATATTTCTAATCAATGCAAATAATATTTTTCCTATGCTAAACCCAGAGTTAAGTTATAACATGCATCATAAGATTAATGGGCCATTTTTTCTTCATCACTTTGCTAAATGACTTAGTCTGGAAACCATTCAGAAGGTTGCGAATTGGAGCTGAGCAGTAGTAGTGAGACTGTGCCTCTGATGATGAAACTATTTCCACCCCGACCCCTACCGCTCCCTTCTTGGGAAAGAAGGCAACATTTCTCCTAGAAAAAGTCACAGGTTCATAAGCTGGCTTGTATAATACGTTTGGAGGAATAGTGTGTCTTTTAAGCAGGGCCTATCTCGGCATATAAAATAATTTTTACCTACCATTTAATGAAATTAACACTCACTTTGAGGCTAGGTCTTTTGCCATTTGACTCCTGGATCACGTCTATGGATATATTTTTTTCTTGAGACGAAGTGTGAACCCAACATAGTATCCATCATTCAGTCTATCTAGCTGATGTATATCATCTGAAGCACAAGCTCCCTGAGGCCAGGCACTTTATCTGCTCTATCAGTGTAGCCCTGATGCCTAGTGTCTAGCTTTTGGAGATTCTTAATAAACGTTTGTACTGAATAAGGTATGTATATGGTCAACAAAAGTTGGCTTCCCATTTTACAGTCAAGAGTATCCTACTCATGGTCTGTGAACACTGGATAGCAGAATCTTACTCTGTTATTTTTCTGTTCCCTTTGCAAGTTTCCTGAAAGGGCATTCCTGTCCTTAGAATGTCCATCTCCTCCCATCTTCCTGGAGAATAACTCTTCTTTCTTAAATACTTAGCCCCATTATTGACTCTTTAAGATTGAATGTATTACCTCCTTACAAACAGGAAAATGCAGTGCTTTTTTTTTTTTTCGACAATTTATCACCAGAAAATTATTCTAACACCTGAAATTCTGGACCTAAAATGCCTGGACTAGTGGTTCTCAAAGTCTGGTACCCAGACCAGCACATCAGCTGCACGTAGGAATTTTTAGAAGTGAAAGTCTTGGGCCCTGCTCCAGACCTACAGACTCGGACACTCTGGGGGTGGGGCCCACTACCTGTTTCAGCAAGCTCTCTTGGTGATGCTGATGCATACTCAAGTTTGAGACCCACTGCTTAGACCTAGAACTTAAGGTTTAGGCGTTGGACAGATCTGAGTCCTAAACACTACTGAGACACTGGAGTGACCATGAGCAAGTTACTTCTGGGAACCTCTTAGCATCTGTGTGCCTTGCTTAGCTAATAGTGATTTAAGTTAATTAGAATAATGCACACGGTGTACTCAAGAGAGTAACCAAAGCATGCTTTATGTTCCGTAAATTCTAGCTGTTTACCATTATTATCAGTCAGAGCTTACTGACACATCCTGAAGACATTCTTCTAATAAGTGTAATAATGTGGTTTGTAAAATTAACAGCTTAGAAGAGCATATTACGAAGTTCATCAGACAGGGTCTCAGCAGGAAATCTGGGGTGCATCAATAAGGATATATTGAGCCCAGGGGTGCATCAATAAGGATATATTGAGCCCAATGTAGAGAATCAAGAGATAGTGTAGTGTCCTGTGTTCAGTAAAAGTGTGGCTACTTTACAGGAGATGAAAGAGAAAGGAAGCCTTGCTGGAGAGAGAGTCCTCTCCAAAGATGCTGTGATGCCCCACAGAGAAGCACTATTCGTTAGTTGGGGGATGCAGCCAACTCCCAGCAATTTGGCAAGAATTAATACCCTAACTTCACTCCCCTCCTTCATTCCCTACAATCTTCTATTGGTTCTCTTCATTGGTGAGCCAAACAGAAGGCAGAGCAAGGACACTTACTAGGATAGGCCATGCAAGCCATCCACCTAGGGTTGGGTGGAGAAAGGATGTGGAAGGGCAAATAGGACATATTTCCCGCAGGTGGTGAGCGAGCTGTAAAATCACTCGCCCTTCTAACATCATTGCCATTGCAGGAGCACGGAGGAGCAAGTGGTTAGTTCTGACTTGGCAGATCCAGGAGACTGCAGGACAGAACTGGTATATGAGTTGGGCTTTAAAGGTAGATTTGAATTTTAATGGAGAGTATGGAGTAAGAAATGGTGAAGAACCAAAGGAAAGGGAGATTCATTGCAAATGGAGAAAAGAAAAGTGGCATAAAGACAAGAGAAGTCAAGACTTATGGAAGAGATAGCAAATACTCTGCGTGTGACTGGAGCAGAGAATGGGTAGACGAAGGCTGGAAGTTAAGATGAAGTCATCCTTGAATAACATTAAAGTTTCCTCCTTTAACCTCAATTTCCACCTTCTACTCCCTTCACTAACATTGGAAAATTAAAAGTGAATTTGACTGGGTTGGTGGCAACGGCAGTATGAAGCAAAGAGAGGAGAATAAGAGTAAAAAATTTAGTAGTACCTTGGTGAAGCTGGGTGAATGATGGGTGGTGATGTCACGTCAAAGCATGGGCAAGTGATTGTGACAAATATAGGCTTATTTCTTGACTATATGACTTCAGTTAAGGTACTTAAGCCCTCTAGGCTGCAGTCTCCCAACCTGTAAAATGGGGATAAAACCTCGCTTCCTCCAAGGTTTCTGTGAGGATCTAATGAGAAATGGAAGTAAGAGTTGAGTCCAGTAATCTGTTTTTAATACATATAAACTAATGTGAGGATAAGGGTAAGAATACTTGCTATCATTTATTGAATACTTATTATGTGTCCAATATTGTGCTAGTCTATTTACATATCTTTTCTCACTTAGCTTTCTTTTCTCTTATCTGCCTTTCTATAGGCAAGTGATAACTGATGGCTCAGTTATGAGGAAACGCAGTTGTGAGGAAAATGTCAGAGGGAAAATGTACCAGAAAGTTAATTCCTAATGGATCTGTCAGCCTTAAACAGAGCATGTCTGTGCTAAAATGTGTAAAATATCTGTGCTAAAACTACTCAATTGGACAAGTTTTGATAAAGTATTAACTTAATGAATAGGCATAAACAGCTTGGAGCTTTTTGGAGGGTATGTGGTAATATTAGTATTGGTGTGATGACTTTTGAAAGTTCTGTGGCGTATAGAAGTCAAAAAGAAGACCCGGAAAGGGGGAAAACTCTCTCTGAAAGTTATTGGGGAAGTCTGGCTAGTAAGACTCCAAAAGGGAGAATCAGTAAGAGGCCAGGTTATTCATAGGCCTTCTAAGAATGTGTCCATGAGAAATACTTACAATGATTGGATGCCGGAATAAAGGAGAACACTGGCTCCATAAATGGTAACTTATTTTACAGAAACAGGCTAATGATAAAGATAATGAAAATCTGATGGATTTTTGAGAGTTTCATTGACCAAACTGAGACAAAAGTGCATAACAGCTAGATGCTCATAGTTTTGATCAGTTCACTTTGGAGTCAAGCCAAGATAGCACCTGAAATGGTATGGGACGTTTATGCAAGGTCACAAAGATTTTTGGTGGTGCATTTGGGATATAAACCCATTTCCATAAGAATTCCTTCAGAAGTCAAATGTTTGCTTGTCAAAAATAGCATGAACTTACTTCCAGGAGAAGTTCTTAAGAAAAAATAATTTGAGTAATGAAGAACACTGATGTAACAGTTAATTTAAGAACCCAGAAATAGAGGTAAAGAGTAAAGCAATTGTGGGTTAAGAGTCTGCATAAATTCCCTTGGAAGGGGGATATGGTCAGAGATGGCAATTTGAAAACAGTGAGTCACCAAGAGTAAAAGTTTAAATTACAAGCTGTTTTGGGGGTCTTCAAGAGAGATTTTATAGATTGAACAACAACCGCAGCAAGGATAAGGTATAACGCTGTCATGTAGACTGCAGCCTGAAAAGAAAGCATTGCAGAAAAGCCACATCACCCTGAATTTATATTTCCGTGCATTTGAACAGATTGGAGAGCAGTGAAGTTGCTTTAAGAGTGAGTGATTTAAGTCAGCCAGCTTGTGAATAATACGAGATATTTTTGCATTTACATTAACTTATGTCCATAAATAATGAACTTTAACAATGAACAAAATCCATAATCCTGATAATGCTAAGAAAACTGGAAAGATACCTTTACCTTGAAAAGACAGGATAAAGAAGACAGCATAGAAATTTAGGGAGATTGCAGTTTTGGAAAAATTATATTAACATTTATTAGCTGCTACAGCTTTGAAATGTGACGATTTAAAGAAAGAAGTAGACTGTTGATTTCTAAAAGGTAATGTGTTGGCTGAAAGAGCAGAGAATCTTGTTGAGACCTAAAGTGTTCTTTTAAGGATATATTTCAAAAAATAAACACACTTCCCATAACAAAACAGTGAGGTTAATGGAATAATGCAGGTGAAAGCTTTTTGGCCCGAAGGAGTTCCATCCTTTGGAACAAAGTTTTATCGTTGAACACACCATGACCCAGGCCTGTGAGTGCCAGCACAGTGGCTGTTTTTACAAGATCTGGTACAATATTCACAGTAGTTCTGGCCTTAGCACTAGGCAAGGATCATTCTTTTTGTATCTTCCTGATTGCTTCCTCTACAGAAATGGGATAATCCCTCCTCTTCTAAACTGGAAAGTAGTTTTTTCCCTCAATAAAACTAGTTTCTTCTCCAGGTTGAACTTTTCCAACTCTTAGAGGTCTAAAATGAATGATATGAAACATACTATATTTGCATCTATTTTTATTTAAGAGTTATCTAAGGAGATTTATCTTATTAAATAGGAATTTCCTAAGAGATGCCAAAATAAACAATCAACAAGTTTTCTTTAAAGATCTTATATATTATATAGCAAGATCCACCTAAGAGTTAAAATATAAGTAGGTATACAATTTAACTATTTGAAGATAATTTTTCTTCTTACCACTGAAGCAATAAGCAGGTAGTAGTACAATTTGGGGAAAACAATATTTCTGGCTTTTGTTTGTTTTATTTTAATTTGTGATATTTATGAGATCTTTTGTGAATCTTTTGGGTATATAGTAAAATTAATGGGTTTTTAACTTTGTACTGACTCGTATTTTTGTAGGTTTAAAATTTTTCTTCTGGCTTTAATTTATACTATCTCCTTTTACTTTTTCATTTAGAAATAATGTATTTTTCTCAGGATTGCAATCTCAGTGCAGTCCTCTACTTTTCTATTTGTTGGACGTTCTCTTAGACGTCTACATTTTTGTCTAGTTAGTACAGCTCTAGTTTTTTATACAATTGATAAGAACTCTTTAATCTTATGAATTCTTTATATTTTCTCTTTGGAGACAAGATTTATAGGGATTTCCTTGGGCTTAAACTAGAAAGAAAAACGAATTTGCATATGAAATGTTGAAGACTTTGTTACAAAGTGGGTTAACATTATATGTATGTTTGAAATAAACTACTTCAACCAGAGCATCTAGCTGTTAACCTCCAGATTAATATCTATCATAAAATATGTGCATGCTTCCAACACATGGCATTGCCTCCTATTACTGCATGTCCAGGAGAAATTGTTTTGTCTTGTAGCAAAAGGCATTAGCTCTTTGCACATTTTTTTTTTAATGACAGCTATCCAAAAATCAAGGTGAACCCTTGTATGTGAGGACAGAAAAGGACAATTTTTAGACAGGTCTAATATCCAGTTGTACCTTTCAGTCACTTAGAGAGAAGGCTTAGACCCCAGAAGCCCAAAGTCACAGGTTTTTTAGGATTATGGTGGTATATACCTCCAGTTTATAGGAAAAAAATGCGTTGTAGAAAATCCAAGTTAAATTAGGACTAAAATCCAAGTTAAATCTAGAACTAAAGTTTTACTGCCCCAAATACTTGTAAACTCTAGGTTACTGCTCTGTTGTCCATTTCATCAGTTGCAGAATATTCAAGTTAGTCTTTCAATGCTAACAAGAACATAAAACTGCATTATGTCTAAAAGCAGAACATGATTGCCAAGCCAGATCTGCGCATTACCTGAGAGTTTGGGGGGCCACCCAAGCGGCATCTACTTGTTTGCTACTGACCTTCAGTTAGACTTGCTCAAGAATTGTTACAATGTAATAACATACACGCTTATGTACTCTTGAGTTTATTGAAAACACACAGCAAATGTGCACACACACACACATACACACCAGCACACCCGCATGCACCTACTCTAG
This sequence comes from Orcinus orca, assembly GCF_937001465.1. Classification (NCBI taxonomy): domain Eukaryota; kingdom Metazoa; phylum Chordata; class Mammalia; order Artiodactyla; family Delphinidae; genus Orcinus; species Orcinus orca. Next base: position 27,468 of record NW_026044126.1, on the reverse strand, counting down.
AGCCTAGAATTTTAAGAGTCAGAACTTTTTATTTGCTTCTGGATTAAGATGGACCCTGTATTTCCTCAGCATGCTAATTAGAAACTCTATAAACAATTCAAAACCAGCTTCTTAAAATTGTTTTACAAAAATTGATGTTAAATATTGTCCTCAGAGAGTTCTACTCTGACTTTTCAAATTGTTTTTTTCTCCCTTCATGGGATAAACAGTTAGGGTTTCTTTTTGTTTGTTTTTTATCTCTCATTGTAAAAAATTCTATCTTAAAAGCTGATTTATTATTTCTTCCTTAGCATGGGTGACATGGGAACAAAGATGGTATTTCATCAGTCTTGTTTTTATTTAAGTTGAAAGGTTATATATTTGTACTATCTACTGCAATAATGCTAAATATTTTTATAGTGCTTGTAAATCTTATGACATTATATTTTTAGTTTGTATTTAAGGCATTTACTCAAAAGGGACCATACGCCTCAGTTCATGTTACTCTACCATCAGTGTGTACGGTCACTCTGTTTTCTAATACTTTTAAGATTGGTTTTGGCCCCGACGTTCCTCTGCCAGATTTATTTCCTTTATTTTCCCCTGTATAGCACCATTTGAGCCATTTAATATGTAATTTCCCAACTCACCTTTCATAGTTATTTTAAACATGTGTATATATTTGAAATACCGAATTGTTTTGTATTTTCTAATTTTTGCAAAAGTAGTATCGACTAAAAATCACATCCTATTCTTTTATTTTTTTCTACACAAAATTATTGTTTTAAAATTTGTCTGTGTTGCTCCATAGAAATTATTGCTTCTGGCAACTGTCTAATATTCCACCATATGTTAATACCATGTTTTGCTTATCCGTTACCCTGGTGATACATACTTAGGCTATTTTCAACACTTTATGTCCACCATAAAGCATTAATACACTCTTTCCACATGTCCTGTTGAGTAACAGTGCAGAGTAACAGTGCAGCTGTGGAATGGCTGAGGTAGACGTCATATATATGCCTTATTTCACAGATTCCTCCCCAGAATAGCTGTACCATTTTCCCCTCACCAGCAATACTTGGAATTTCTCTCTTGCCATATCCTTTGTCACCACATGCTGTTAATCTGCATTTTAAAAAATTTATTTATTTATTTTTGGCTGCATTGGGTCTTCGTTGCTACACTCAGCCTCTCTCTAGTTGCAGCAAGCGGGGTCTACTCTTCGTTGCGGTGAGCAGGCTTCTCATTGCAGTGGCTTCTCTTGTTGCGGAGCACAGGCTCTAGGCGCGCGGGCTCAGTAGTTGTGGCTCCCAGGCTCTAGAGCGCAGGCTCAGTAGTTGTGATGCACAAGCGTAGTTGCTCCACGGCATAATTTGCATTTTAACTTCTGGAAATTTGGCATGTGTGGATTCATATGAAGTAAGGTGTTTTAATTCTGCATTGCTCTGATTCTAGAAAAGTTAGGTCTTCATATGCTTTCTTGCTATTCATGTTTTCCATTCTGTGAATTGCCTATCATGACCTTCGCTCATTTTTCTATTGAGTATTCTGTGTCTTTAGAGATGTAGAAGTTTTTGTATTCAGATGTTGAGTCCTTTATTGGGTTTTAGATAATGTACATGTCTTCTACCCATCAACTGTTTTTCAGTCTGACTTTGGTATCCTTTATTGTACATAAAATTCTAATTTTTTATTAAAGTATAATTGATTTACAGTATTATGTTAATTTCAGGTGTACAACATGGTGATTCAATATTCTTATAGATTAGGCTCCATTGAAAGTTATTATAAAATATTGGCTATATTCCCCATGCCCTACAATATATCCTTGTATCTCATTTATTTTATACATAGTTGTCTGCACTTCCTAATTCCCAGTCTGTATCTTGTCCCTCTCGCTTCCCTCTCCCCACTGGTAACCACGAGATTGTTTTCTATATCTGTGAATCTGTTTCTGTTTTGTTGTATCCATTCATTTGTCTTATGTTTTAGATTCTACTTATAAGTGATATCATTACAGTATTTGTCTTCGTCTGACTTATTTCACTAAGCATAATACCCTGCAGGTCCATCTATGTTGTTGCAAATGGCACAATTTAATCATTTTTTATGGCTGAGCAGTGTTCCATTGTGTATATATGGCACGTATTCTTTGTTCGTTCATCTGTTGATGGACACTTAGGTTGCTTCCATATCTTGGCTATTGTAAACAATGCTGTTACAAACACTGGATGTGGGTGCATGCATCTTTTCAAATCAGTGTTTCTGTTTTCTTCAGATATATACCCAGGAGTGGAATTACTGGATTATATGGTTGTTCTGTTTTTGTTTTTATTAACATCTTTATTGGAGTATAGTTGCTTTACAATGGTGTGTTAGTTTCTGCTTTATAACAAAGTGAGTCAGCTATACATATACATATGTCCCCATATCTTCTTCCACTTGTGTCTCCCTCGCACCCTCCCTATCCCACCCCTCTAGTGGCTACATCAGTTAACATTCCCACCAACAGTGTACCAGGGTTCCCTTTTCTCCACATCCTCGCCAAGGCTTGTTCGTTTTGTTCTTTTTTATGATAGCCATTCTGACATGTGTGAGGTGATCTCTCATTGTTGTTTTGATTTGCATTTCCCTGATGGCTAGTGATGTTGAGCATCTTTTCATGTGCCTGTTGGCCATCTGTATGTTTTCTTTGGAAAAATGTCTATTCAGCTCTTCTGCCCATTTTTTTAAATCAGATTTTTTATATTAATAGATTTATAATTTTAATATAGTTAAATTCATCACTTTTGCTTCATACAATGTATGTTTCTTTATTTTTCAAAGATCTATTTCATCTCTTACCCTGAAATCACAAATATATTCCCTTGCAATTTCTTTTGTTCTCTCTAGATTTTATTTTTCACATTTAGATATTAAAACTATTGTATTTTAGTTTTGTACATTAGGTGGAATTATATAACATAATGGTTAATAGAATGATTTCTGTGGGGTTTAAGTTCCAGCTCCACCATGTACTTCTTAGGCTAGTCATTTTATCTCTCATACCTCAGTTTTTCCACCTGTAAAATGAGGATAATAGTTTATGCCTTGTGGATTTTTTTGTGAAGATTAGGTGAGCTATATAGGACTGGGTACAACATAAGTGATATCACTAGGTTAAGATCCAGTCTCATATCTCTTTTGACAATGAGACTGTTTCCCCAAAAGCTGTAATTCAACTTCCTCCATTGGACTATGATTCCACCTCTTTCATGTGCCAACTTCCTCTCTGTATATAGCTCTATTTCTAGGCCACCTGTTTGATTTGTTTTCTTGTTTGCTGTTTCTTCCAAGGGCATCACACAGTTCTTATCTATCATGACTTCCCAATATATCTTAATGTGTAGGGCACATTCTCCATTTTGAGCTTATTTTTCAAAACTACCTTAGCTGTATGGAGAACTTTATTCTTCCAGATACATTTTATTTTATTTTAATGTCTTTATAGGAGATAGAGCAATCTACTCTTTTTTTTCTTTTTTCTTTTTTTTTGGCTGCGTTGGGTCTTCATTGCTGCGTGTGAGCTTTGTCTAGTTGCAGCGAGGGGTGGGGCAGGAGGCTACTCTTTGTTGTGGTGCACAGGCTTCTCATTGCAGTGGCTTCCCTCGTTGCGGAGCACAGGCTCCAGGCTCGTGGGCTTCAGTAGTTGTGGCTCGTGGGCTCTAGAGTGCAGGCTCAGCAGTTGTGTTGCACCAGCTTAGTTGCTCCGTGGCATGTGGGATCTTCCTGGACCAGGGATTGAACCCATGTTCCCTCCATTGGCAGGCAGATTCTCAACCACTGCACCACCAGGGAAGTCCCCCAGATACATTTTAGAATCACTTTTTTATGCTGTCCCTCAAAAAAGAGAGCTTGGCCTTTTATTACAGTTGCATTTAATTTTATAGATTAATATAAGGACATTTATATTATTATAGTAAGTCATCTCATCCATACCTGTGATATATATTTCTTTTACTCATGTGTCCTCTAATAAAGTTTTCATTATGAAGATTTTCTGCATAATTTATTAGGTGAAACCCCATACTCTCTATAGGTTTTGTTAGTATGGTAAATTCATCTTGTATTGTATCTAGATATTGATGGTATGGAGGAACACAATTGATTTTGGTGCATTAATTTTTTTCCAGCCCCTATGTTGAGCTCTTTTCTTAGATTTAATAGCTTATTGATTTTCCTGTGTTTCCAATGAAATACATAATCAAAACAATCTATAAATATGACATTTTTATCTATATTCTTCTAAACCTTCTCTCTCTTTCTATTTCTCTCAATACACAGCTCCAAAAAGGTCAGTTCCAATAGACCAGTAATGTTAGAAATCTTTATCTCAATTCTCTCCTTAAGGGAAATGCTAATTTTTAAAAAAAATTAGTCGTATAATAATTTTTGTTAGTGTATACATGTGCCATGTATTTTTGGCATATAGCCTTTATCAAGGAAAGATAGTTATTATTTGGATCTAGTTTTATAAAATTTACCCTACCCAATAGAGTTTGAACCTCATGGGATGCTTTTTATCTCTTCTATCTAAAAAGAATGATGATATGATTTTCTCCTTTTATTTAACTAATACAGTGAATCACATGATTTGACTGGCTGATACTGAACCAACCTTGCATTCTCAAGGATAAACCCACTTGACCAAATCGTATTATAGTATAGATTAGCTTTTGCTGTATTACAAACCACCTCAAAACTTCGTGGCTTAGGGAGATCAGCTTGGTGCTTTGTGACCACCTAGAGGGGTGGGATAGGGCGGGTGGGAGGGAGGGAGACACAAGAGGGAAGAGATATGGGAACATATGTATATGTATAACTGATTCACTTTGTTATAAAGCAGAAACTAACACACCATTGTAAAGAAATTATACTCCAATAAAGATATACAAAACAAAACAACAACAACAAAAAACTTAGTGGCTTAAAATAGCAATTACTTGGCAATTTGGGACTGGATTCATCTGGGTAGTGTTTTACTTTTGGTTTTATCTGGGCTCCTTCATGCAGTTTTAGTCAACTGATGGATCAGCTGAGTGAGAGCTGGTCTGAGACAGCCTCACTCACAGGTTTGGTGGTTGGCATGGACAGTGGGAGCACCTGGTCCACTTGTCTTCAGAACCTAGTGGGCTAGTCCTCGGCAACTGAGCCATCAAGCTCTTTTGCTATTGTCTCATCATGTGGGTTGAGTATGCCAAAGCCCAGTCCTGCTGAAGTGGTGACTCAGGAATGAGGGTGTCAGAAGGGGATTGTGCCATAATTTTTGAAACATCCTATCACAATGTTTTTAATATACCTTAAAACTCTGTGGAATAATATTGTATTTAGGTTTTTAACTTATATTTTTAACAAGGAAAATTTGATTGTAATGTTTTTTTTATATTGCCCCTGTTTGGTATAATATTCTTCTTGCACCTCTAGCCCCATTATTCTAGCTTGGGGTACTTAAAATGTATTGAAGGGGATAGAAATGAGTATTGCATCTTAAATAAAATAGTCTTGGACAAGTGGTTCCCTCTTATCACTGAGGTTGTTCAACAGGCTGCACTCTCACAGTGGACTATTGAACCCTTATGCACACCAAGCATTACATCTCACTTATACCTTACTAGCATTCTTGTGCTGGTTCCTTGATTTTAATTTAAAAAGTAATAAGTCCTTGAAAAAATACAAAGTAAGAAGCAAAACCCCTCCATCACCCTAGTCTCTTTCCCTCACAGGGGAAGCAACTATAAAGTTAAGATGTCAATTAAAAAATATTTACAAGATGAAAATGATTCTTAAAAGTCCTTGGGGGCATTTAATCGTTGAAGGGTATGCTGAAGAAGGTAAGTAACAGTTTGACCTCCAATCCAGAGACTATTGGCAGTAAGTGTAAACAGTGCTCTAACAACATGGCCTAATAGAACTCTAGAACTAAAGAAAAAGCTAGGATTAGGATTATTGGGCCCGAATTCACATTGTTCCTAATGAAGAACCTTAAAATCATGGAATATTGACTGCTCTCTAATTCTAAGTCATTCCAGAATGCTATTTTCTATGTCGAGGAGTGGAGTTTGAGAGAGAAATAAGAAGGAATAAAGTCCAGTTTGGTTTTAAAGAATCATGGAGAAATGAAGATTATTTCTTTCATAATTTCCCTGTAGATAGAGCTCTTCTATGACTGACTGTTTCACTAAAGCAGGGAAATACAGGGGGTTATCCAGAAAATCGTATCAGTTTACTTCCAGTCAGTCCTCTTCTGGGCAAACACATCTTCAACTTCCTTTGTATTATATAGTATTTTAAATTATGAATTGTTTTGTCTTCTCAGGTCAGTTTCTTTTAGCCACGTGGGTTTGTTCTCTGTTTATTCCTTCCTCCTTCCCTCTCTTCCTTCTTCTCTCCTGTACTCCCTTTTTTATTTGTGAATTGGAAAGACGATTTCCTTATATATGCTGAACTATGCAATAGCAAAACCCCAAAATATAACTAACGTTTTATGAAGAAGACAATAACGAAAAAAAAATATAGTGGAAAAATCTTAGGAAACTGGAAGGAATTTGGGGGTCTTTCTGTCTCGAAGTAGATTTGGAATGTGAATTTCAGGTTCTCTTTTTTAATGCAGGGTTGCTAGTTGAGCCTTTATTTTGTTTCCAGAAAAACAATCAGCTTACATATTTTTTTAACAAGGTTTTCTTCACCTTTGGAAATTAGTAATGATTAAAAAGAATATTATATAGTTAAGCGATGTCTAATTTTTTTCCTCATGGGTTCACCGTAGTTCAGGTTCTAGCCCTGATCTGTTTAATCCTCCAACAATCCTGAGAGGGAGCAAAGGGGCAGATGTTCTTTCCTCATTTCACAGATGAGAAAACTGAGGTTCAAAGATTCAAAGTGAGGTTAAGTGCTTCTGCCAAGGTCATTCTCTGAGGTGAAGCCGGAGCCAGGAATAGCACCTCATCCTCTCGTTTTCTCTCATGTGATTCTCCATCCACTGACCCACTCTCACTATAAAAACACACTGTACCAGGCCTCACACAATCCCTGAAACGTCCTTTTAGTAGGACACTATGGTAGTGACAAGATTGAACAGATATAAAGAATGCTGTAAAAAAGGACCTGTCTTTTTTGTTGACTCCATCCCATAAACTTCCACAGCCACACTGCATGAGAAACATGAGACATCCATTAAGATCATGTTCCCATTAGTTCCCAAAATCTAGCTAGAACTAGATTTGGCAGAAATTGAAGACACATCTTGTGGCCTGACTGCTGAAAATGAGTGTCTTGGGAGTCAGAGAGGCATCGCTGCTCAACGAAGTCAAGAATGCCCTTTGCTAATTGTTTCTCCTCCATTTCTGAGGGAATTTAAATTCATGATCGGCACCATATATTATACTTCAATACTATTCACCATCCATCTTGTACGTATTTGCAGGAAAGAATGTTGCCCAAGTCATTATATCCCGCCATGATTCACAGTCGTATGACCTTAGGTGGCAGCTCAGCAGGAGCTTACCGGTGCCTTAAATCATCCCTGTTGTGGACATACAAGAGCGTGACCTCCGACTTCCCAAGCTGTCTCTTCATGAAATGAAAATGGAACTGAGAGTTTAGGGGAAAGTTTTGAAAGTGTCTGGCTCTTGTAGTCATCTAATGAGGTCCTCATTTCTAGCTGCTAAGCATGCCCTTTAATTGGTGGTCACTCGAAAATCAATGATAATATAACTGTCCAACTCTTTGGAGCTATTTTTCTCTCTGCTTTCTATCCTGCAAGTGCACGATAAAAGAAAGCACCCATTCAGCCATTATCTTGTGTCACTTACTATTATTCAGAGATCAGTCTTCCTTTATGTGCTCTTTCAGGAAAGACCTGGGTTGTATTTTTCACTTGCCTTTCAGGCAGAGAGTAGAGTCCTTGGCACAGATTAAGTCCTCAAAAATGTTAGATGCGTGGATGGGTGGGCAGTGGATTGCAGCACATGAGCAACTACAGTAACATTGTGATTTTTTACTGTACATGACAAGGAAATGACCTCAGTTGGGGAAATAAATGCCTAGCACATATGCCACCACTTTCCCCTTCCATCTTCATTACAGTCCTTACTAATCTATTATGACATTTTTTCCCATTGGGTCTAGACATGACCTCAGGATGCTTGTAGAATATAAACAGTACTGTGCAATGTAAACCTTGTATAATGTAAACAATGCTTTACTGTTTGATTTGAGTTGGGACACGAGAAGAATCCTATTTTCCGTCCATAACATAGACGTTGGGAATAACAGCTAATGCTTATGTAAACATATAGATTCATAGGATAGAAAAAATAATTTTTAAGAAATGACCTAGTACAGACTCAGGGGGAAAATATATGTTAACTTGATTATAGAAATTTGGTTCAGCCACTCAGCTTCAACCTTCAAAAATCATGTCACTTTATTTTAAAGCAACATGTGAATCCAAGGTATAGCAAAATAAACCATAAACCTTGCAGAACAGGGCCCTTCTAGATACGATCTCGTTAGGACCTGATCCTCCATGGTTGTATCTACACAGAGGGGTAATGCCAGGTCCCCTACTGGGAAGTTGAATTGGAGGAAGAGATAGACATAGAGGTACTATGGATAATTCTAGAGTGACATGGTCATCAAGAAGTCCTATGAAAAATAATTTCTGGTGAGTATAGAGTAAATCAGCAATGAGAAATGGAGAGGATTGGAATTAAGTAGACTCATCACTAGTCCGTGGTTATTACCAGTGTACCAGTTTAGCAATGAATTACTCAAGGTAGTTGATGCTAGGTAGTCTAACAAACACTCTTGAAAGCCAAGTGTCTTAACTTAATAAATGTTTATTTCTCTTGTCAGAGACCAGTGTGAATTAGGTGGTTCGTTCTTAGCAGATTGCTTTCAAGTAGCGAATCAGGAACGCATGCCCCCTCCACCTTGAGGTGTTGTCTTAAATGCATGACTACCTAAACGACAGCAGAAGGGAACATGGGCAATCATGCATAATATCTCCTGGCTGGGCCTGAAAGTGGTAGACCCATACCCTTTCAACAAGAATGCAAAAACTTGACCTCTGCCTGGCTCCAAGGGAGGTTAGAAAAGGTCATTGTTCTGTGTGTCCAGGAAGAGGAGAATGAAATGCATGTCACTGTGTCATCCATAGCTGAAGGCGGGTAATCTGTGAGAGAGAGCAATGTTTGCAGATGGTGATACATGAAGATTGAGGAAGATTGATTTCTCAATCATTGAGGAGTACTGTTCCATCTAACTGAGTTCGGAATGGTAATAAAGTCATCCACTGAAAACTTACCCATCTAGTTTGTGTGCAAGATATTATGAATTATAGTCTTACCGTTAATTTAGCAGACCCACAAATATTTACATCTACCAAGCACCGTGCTGGCAACTGCAGCTTACCAGTACTTCTTTCCTGGGCCCTGGATAATTTCCAGTAGCTGGTATCAGGATCTAAGCTATCCACTTGTTGTGGACACTCGTCCCCTTGCAGCCCTCTCACAGGAGCCTTTAACCATTCGTGGCCAAAAACAAAGGAAATGGGCAAGAGTTACTGCTCTGCTTATCAGAAAGTGTCTCCTAGAGTCTTGTCTCCTAAATCATTTTTCTGGCCCCTTTATAGTCATTCTTTCTTTATTCACATTTCTTGGCCTACTGAACGCTATAATCAAATCCTCCCTCAATTTTCTTTTTTCTGAAGTATGTAAAACTACATTTTCTTCAGCCTTTTTTTTAAAAAGTGATAATTATCTTGTTTATTTGTATTTGGAAAATCTAATGAGATCACATATTTAAAAATCACATACTATCAAAAGATAAATAGTAGTAGTAATTCCTTCTGGAATATTTTTGCCCCTCATCCAACCAACGTTAGGTCCCTTACCCCTTTTCTTAGCAACTTTTATTAATTTCTTACGTGTCTATCCGAAGTTTTTTGTGGCAAAGGTACATGTGTATGTTTCAGAGGTTGCTGTTGTCATGAATTCACAGAAGCCAGAGCCTGGAAAGCATTAAGTGGTCCTGAGCACCCCATTTCCAATGAGAGAGCGTAGCAGTGCTCAAACGGCTGGGTGTCCTATAATTCAACTCAATTCTGGCACTATCTACCTGTAGATAGCATCAGATCTCACATGTTAAGGGCTCACTCAGTCCAGCAGGAATGCACACACACACTTCAGGTGCCAGTCACCAAGTATATGTTGTCACCTGTGCTTCTGACCCTTGTGCCACAGATCAGAGGTTCCAACGACCCCCTTCTTAGCTTTAATTAATTTGCTCAAGTGACTCATAGAACTCACAGAAATATTCTATTAACTAGATTAACCGGTGTATTATAAAATGATAAAACTCAGCGACAGCCAGGTAGAAAACATGTATAGGATGAGGTATGGGGAGAAAGCATGGAAGCCCACTCTCCCCAACTCTCCATGTGCTCACCAACTGGGAAGCTCCCTGAACCCTGTCCTTGGGGGCTTATGGAGGCTTCAGTACACAGGTGTGACTGAATAACTCATTGGCCATGGGCGATTGAGCTCAATCTTGAGTGGCTCTTCCCTGCCCTGAGGGCAAGGGGGTGGGACTGAAAGTTCCAACCTCTAATCACAAGGTTGGCTCCACAGGCTGCCTGCTCCCATCCTTAGGTGCTTTTGGAAGATCACCTTGTTAACATAACAAAAGACACCATTATCATCTCGTCACATAGGAAATCCCAAGGGTTTTAGAAACTCCGTGGCAGAAACTGGGACAGAGACCAAAAATATAATTCTTATTACTCCCAAATCACAGTTATCTAGGTAAATGTTTGTATCACCCCAAACAGGCAGTAGTCACCAGGGAAAATAAGTTAATTGCCAGTCTTTTCTATTAATTTTTAAAAATCAGATTTAAGAAGAGAATTTTTTTAATGGCCAGTGAAAATGTCTCTTACTTTAGCTCTTGCCTTTTTCTACTTATTATTTATTTTTTCAATTTTTAGTTTAGTTTTGAAAAGTGTCTTTAAGTTATTTTAAGGTTAGAACCGAACCTTCCAGGGTTAAAAAAATATTGCGTCTCTTGAAAGAGATTATTTTAGACTTAGTGAAATGGATTTGATGCTAGAGAACATGTGACGTCATACATTTGAAGTTTTTGAAATGGTTTACATTATATCAGCTACATTTTAAGTCCAGCAACTGTAACCAAAAAAAAGAAAGAAAAAACCCTACTAATGAAGGCAACTTTGCAGATTGATGGCATTAGATTATCAATTAAGATCTCAGTTTTAAACCAGATTTTTCCTCTAAATAGAGATCCAAAGAACACTAGTTTTACGGTCATTCTAATTAGTCAGACAGCCTTCTGATTGTTTAGTGCCTTCACTTGAAGTTTGTTAAATATTTTGACTATCACCTATGCTCCCATGGGACATTAGTGAATGTGAAGTCAACAAAAAAGAAAAGTAAGAAAAAGGAATTTGTAGTAAAATAAACGAGAAATCCTGGGTTCAGTAAATTTAAACATGTTTCGTGACTGGAGGACTTTTGAGATGTGGAATGAGCTATAATGTGCTCTGTGAATTTCACTGTTAAGTAGAGTTTTGTCTGAAGTGTTTTTAAACTTTATTTGGCTCTACAACCCTTTGTCAGTGGAACATTTTAAAGGACTCTTTGTTTCTAGCAACTTTGGAAAATGCTGTTCTGGTCTCAGTTAAGCCCTTGAAATCTTAGCATTTGGAAGGAGATCCACACACAAGCTCATCCAATTTCTGGTACAGAAATCTACCATGTATCCATGCTATAGGCTCACTCAGCTGTGGATGAGTATTTTGATAACAAAATGCTCACTACCCATAAATCAGCTGATTCTATAGTCGGCATGCTGGTCTGTTAGGAGGTTTTAACTTTTTAAGTGCCTTTTACTATTAGAAAATTTTAAGTTTTAAAATTTTGTCTATTGGACCTAGATCTGATCTCTGGATTAAGATAAGTCCTACTCAAGTAAAAGAATCCTTATTTTTCAAGGATGATTTGTACATGAAAAAAAAAATCCATATACTTAAAATCATCTGTAAATAGTGACTGAAGAGTAATTGAAAATACATTTGAAAATAATTTTCATTTGAAATTTATGTCAAAATACGTTATTATATAAACGAATCCTGTATATTTTCTCTTATAGCCAGTAAAATTTAGGTTAAATTTTAATTAAGCACAAGTGCTACAAGTAAAAAAAAGAATTACATTCTGTTTCGAGTGATTATTTCAGCAAAACTGGTTTATGGGACAGTAAACTGTCCTTCACTGCATGTTCAATGTTAGCAGCTCAAACAGGCTAATTCTGGTAAAAATTCAACAGTTTTCCAAGGCCTTCTCTTAATTATTTGATACTCAATTGTTTTTTCTTTTACTTCTATTGTATCTCTTTTTTAAATTGTTAACTACACATCCTCATTTATCAATGGCTTTGTATGTTTAACCCAGCAGATCTCTGGTATTATTTACAATGGCTTCATGATATTATATCTTTAAAATTCAGAATTTCACTTTAAAGTTGATTTGAATTTTATTTCTATTATACGGTATTATGTTTATGTTATGAATCCATCAGTGAGTAATTTTCTGAAACAGGATGAGCAGTTTGCTGACTTAGAAGGGCTGGAATCTATAGACACCTTAAAATTAGGATGTAGATAACGAATAATTGGATGACAAGAAACCCTGTTATATGAAAACAGGAATGATCCTTTATTTGTGAAGTAGTGTTCCTAGTCAAGCCAGAAGGCTGTTGCATTAAAGGTTTAGCATTTTAGTGATTTTAGTAGTAAGGGTAAGGATAAGTGGTCTTCAGCCCGTCACAGTCTTCCACCCAACCTTTCTTCATATGAATTTCCTGCAGTAGAAAAATTAGACAACCAGGCTGAATGATTGAGTCCCTGACTATGACTAGCAATGAACTACTCAGCCCTGGCTTCCTGGGCATGCCATCCTTCAAAAACAGCCTGCCAGATGGACTCTCAATCCCCTAGCTTGGCATTCAAGATACTCATACTCTAATCCACCAAAATCCACTTCCAGTAGTTCTCCCCACTTCTTTCATACAGCAAATATCCATTCACCCAACTGCATTCACTTATCTGGAGTGCAAGTTCTTTTCCTTATATTCCAATATATCCCTATTTCATCTGCCTAGGAAGTCTTTCAACTTCTTCACAATCTTAAATCCTACATGGTCTTTACTTTCCTACCTTTCCTACAACTTGACCTTAAAAAAATTTTTGCTTTCCAAGATCTATAAGTCAATCAGTCAATAAACCATTAATAAGTTCATAGGCTGCTTCAATACAGTTCTCCTCAATACAAATATAGTTGTCAATCCTTAATAATAACAGCTTATATTTGATCACATAGAAATGTATTTTAACTCACATATTTATTATCTAAAATGATAGTATAGCACTCTTCATTTTGTTGGTTATTTTCACATATTTTAATGTCAGTATCACCTCTTTGAAGACTTAAAGTATATGTTGTCCATTTTTTCAGTATTTTAGTGTCCTGCCCTGTTTTACACTTAGTGGGTGTTCAATAAATGACTTCGACACTTCACAGAATGGAGAAAATTTTCCCAAATCCTACAAGCGTTGACCCTCTCTGACTTTGCACATCACTTGTTAATGGCAGCTGGGTAGTTGTGTTTGGAAATTCAAGAAAAAATTTCTACATGTTTCAAGACCAAAGCCACAGTCATATGAGGACCTTAGTCAGCATCATGAATATATTTTTAAACATATACAATGGAGAATTGCACTTTTATGATTTTGTGATGAATCACATGTAAAACAGTCATTCACATTTTATTTATTTATTTATTTATTATTATTTTTAAATATCTTTATTGGAGTATAATTGCTTTACAATGGTGTGTTAGTTTCTGCTTTATAACAAAGTGAATCAGCTCTACATATACATATATCCCCACATCTCCTACCTCTTGCATCTCCCTCCCACCCTCCCTATCCCACCCCTCTAGGTGGTCACAAAGCACTGAGATGATCTCCCTGTGCTATGTGGCTACGTCCCACTAGCTGTCTATTTTACATTTGGTAGTGTATATATGTCCATGCCACTCTCTCTTTGTCCCAGCTTACCCTTCCCCCTTCCTATTTCCTCAAGTCCATTCTCTATGTCTGCATATTTATTCCTGTCCTGCCCCTAGGTTCTTCAGAACGATCTTTTCTTTCTTTCTTTCTTTCTTTTTTAGATTCCATATATATGTGTTAGCATATGGGATTTGTTTTTCTCTTTCTGACGTACTTCACTTTGTATGACAGACTCTAGGTCAATCCACCTCACTATGAATAACTCAATTTCGTTTCTCTTTACAGCTGAGTAATATTCCATTGTATATACGTGCCACATCTTCATTATCCATTCATCTGTCGCTGGACACTTAGGCTGCTTCCATGTCCTGGCTATTGTAAATAGAGCTTCAAAGAACATTCTGGTACATGTCTCTTTTTGAATGATGATTTTCTCAGGGTATATGCCCAGCAGTGGGATTGCTGGTTCGTATGGTAGGTCTATTTTTAGTTTTTTAAGGACCCGACATACGGTTCTCCATAGTGACTGTATCAATTTACATTCCCACCAACAGTACAAGAGTGTTCCCTTTTCTCCACACCCTCTCCAGCATTTATTGTTTGTAGATTTTTTTGATGATGGCCATTCTGACCGGTGTGAGGTGATACCTCATTGCACTTTTGATTTGCATTTCTCTAATGATTAGTGATGTTGAACATCCTTTCATGGGTTTGTTGTCAATCTGTATATTTTCTTTGGAGAAATGTCTGTTTAGGGTTTCTGCCCATTTTGGGATTGGCTTGTTTGTTTTTTTGATGTTGAGCTGTATGAGCTGCTTGTATATTTTGAGATTAATCCTTTGTCAGTTTCTTCATTTGCAAATATTTTCTCCCATTCTCAGGATTGTCTTTTCATCTTGTTTATGGTTTCCTTTGCTGTGCAAAAGCTTTTAAGTTTCATTAGGTCCCATTTGTTTATTTTTGTTTTTATTTCCATTTCTCTTGGAGGTGGGTCAAAAAGGATCTTGCTGTGATTTATGTCATAGAGTATTCTGCCTATGTTTTCCTCTAAGAGTTTTATAGCGTCTGGTCTTACATTTAGGTCTTTAATCCATTTTGAGTTTATTTTTGTGTATGGTGTTAGGGAGTGTTCTAATTTCATTCTTTTACATGTAGCTGTCCAGTTTTCCCAGCACCATTATTGAAGAGGCTGTCTTTTCTCCATTGTCTATTCTTGCCTCCTTTATGAAAAATAAGGTGACCATATGTGCGTGGGTTTCTCTCTGGGCTTTCTATGCTGTTCCATTGATGTATATTTCTGTCTTTGTGCCAGTACCATACTGTCTTGGTTACTGTACCTTTGTAATATAGTCTGAGGCCTGGGAGTGTAATTCCTCTAGCTCTGTTTTTCTTTCTCAAGATTGCTTTTGGTATTCAGGGTCTTTTGTGTTTCCATACAAATTGTGAATTTTTTTGTTCTAATTCTGTGAAAAATGCCATTGGTAGTTGGATAGGTATTGCATTGAATCTGTAGATTGCTGTGGGTAGTATTGTCATTTTCACAATGTTGATTCTTCCAATCCAAGAACATGGTATATCTCTCCATCTGTTTGTATCATGTTTAATTTCTTTCCTCAGTGTCTTACCGTTTTCTGCATACAGGTCTTTTGTCTCCTTAGGTAGGTTTATTCCTAGGTATTTTATTGTTTTTGTCGCAGTGGTAAATGGGAGTGTTTCCTTAATTTGTGTTTCAGATTTTTCATTATTAGTGTATAGGAATGCAAGAGATTTCTGTTCATTTATTTTGTATCCTGCTATATAACCAAATTCATTGATTAGCTCTAGTAATGTTCTGGTAGCATTTTAGGATTCTCTATGTATAGTATCATGTCATCTGCAAACAGTGACAGCTTTACTTCTTCTTTTCCAATTCGGATTCCTTTTATTTCTTTTTCTTCTCTGATTTCTGTGGCTAGAACTTCCAAAACTATGTTGAATAATAGTGTTGAGAGTGAACAACCTTCTCTGGTTCCTCATCTTAGAGGAAATGGTTTCAGTTTTTCACCATTGAAAACGGTGTTGGCTGTGGGTTTGTCATATATGGGCTTTATTATGTTGAGGCAAGTTCCCTCTATGCCTACTTTCTGGAGGGTTTTTATCGTAAATGGGTGTTGAATTTTGTGGAAAGCTTTTCCTGCATCTATTGAGATGATCATATGGTTTTTCTCCTTCTATTTGTTAATATGGTTTATCACATTGATTGATTTGCATATATTGAAGAATGCTTTCATTCCTGGGATAAACCCCACTTGATCATGGTGTAGGATCCTTTTAATGTGCTGTTGGATTCTGTTTGCTAGTATTTTGTTGAGGATTTTTGCATCTATGTTCATCAGTGATATTGGTCTGTAGTTTTCTTTCTTTGTGACATCTTTGTCTGGTTTTGGTATCAGGGTGATGGTGGCCTCGTAGAATGAGTTTGGGAATGTTTCTCCCTCTGCTATATTTTGGAAGAGTTTGAGAAGGATAGGTGTTAGCTCTTCTC
Source organism: Orcinus orca (assembly GCF_937001465.1). Classification (NCBI taxonomy): domain Eukaryota; kingdom Metazoa; phylum Chordata; class Mammalia; order Artiodactyla; family Delphinidae; genus Orcinus; species Orcinus orca. Next base: position 10,834 of record NW_026044126.1, on the reverse strand, counting down.
CAAATGTTTGCTAGAACTCGCCTGTGAAGCCATCTGGTCCTGGGCTTTTGTTTGTTGGAAGATTTTTAATCACAGTCTCTATTTCAGTGCTTCTGATTGGTGTCTTTATATTTTCTATTTCTTCCTGGTTCAGTCTCAGAAGGTTGTGCATTTCTAAGAATTTGTGTGTTTCTTCCAGGTTGTCCATTTTATTGGCATGGCGCTGCTTGTAGTGATCTCTCATGATCCATTGTATTTCTGCAGTGTCTGTTGTTGCTTCTCCTTTTTCATTTCTAATTCTATTGATTTGAGTCTTCTTCCTTTTTTTCTTAATGAGTCTGGCTAATGGTTTATCAATTTTGTTTATCTTCTCAAAGAACCAGCTTTTAGTTTTATTGATTTTTGCTCTCGTTTCCTTCATTTGTTTTTCATTTATTTCTGATCTGATTTTTATGATTTCTTTCCTTCTGCTAACTTTGGGGTTTTTTTTGGTTCTTCTTTCCCTATTTGCTTTAAGTGTAAGGTTAGATTGTTTATTTGAGTTGTTTCTTCCTTCTTGAGGTAGGCTTGTATTGCTATAAACTGCCCTCTTACAACTGCTTTTGCAGCATCCCGTAGGTTTTGCGTCATCGTGTTTTCATTGTCATTCGTTTCTAGGTATTTTTTGATTTCTTCTGTGATCTCTTGGTAATTTAGTAACATATTGTTTAGCCTCCATGTTTTTGTATTTTTTACAGTTTTTTTCCTGTAATTGATATCTAGTCTTGTAGCATTATGGTCAGAATAGGTACTTGATACAATTTTAATTTTCTTACATTTACCAGGGCTTGACTTGTGGCAAGTCTCAATATATGCTCTATCCTGGAGAATGTTCCATGAGCACTTGAGAAGAAAGTGTATTCTGTTCTTTATGGATGGAATGTTCTATAAATATCAATTAAGTCCATCTTGTTTAATGTGTCATTTAAAGCTTGTGTTTCCTTATTTATTTTCATTTTGGATGATCTGTCCTTTGGTGAAAGTGGGGTGTTAAAGTCCCCTCCTATGATTGTGTTACTGTTGATTTCCCCTTCTATGGCTGTTAGCATTTGCCTTATGTATTGAGGTGCTCCTATTTTAGGTACGTAAATATTTACAATTGTTATATCTTCTTCTTGGATCGATCCCTTGATCATTATGTAGTGTTCTTCTTTGTCTCTTGTAATAGTATTTATTTTAAAGTCTATTTTGTCTGATATGAGAATTGCTATTCCAGCTTTCTTTTGATATCCATTTGCATGGAATATCTTTCCATCCCCTCACTTTCAGTCTGTATGTGTCCCTCGTATGTGTCTGAAGTGGTTCCTTTGTAGACAGCATATATAGGGGTCTTGTTTTTGTGTCCATTCAGCCAGTCTGTGTCCTTTGGTTGGAGCATTTAATTCATTTACATTAAGGTAGTTATTGATATGTATGTTCCTATTCCCATTTTCTTAATTGTTTTGGGTTTGTTATTGGAGGTTTTTTCCTTCTCTTGTGTTTCCTATCTAGAGAATTTCCTTTAGCATTTGTAGCAAAGCTGGTTTTGTGGTGCTGAATTCTCTTAGCCTTGGCTTGTCTGTAAAGGTTTTAATTTCTCCGTCAAATCTGAATGAGATCCTTGCTGGGTAGAATTATCTTGGTTGTAGGTTTTTCCCTTTCATCACTTTGAATATGTCTTGCCACTCCCTTCTGGCTTGCAGAGTTTCTGCTGAAAGGTCAGTTGTTAACCTTATGGGGATTCCCTTGTATGTTATTTGTTGTTTTCCCTTGCTGCTTTTAATATTTTTTCTTTGTATTTAATTGTTGATAGTTTGATTAATATGTGTCTTGGCATGTTTCTCCTTGGATATTTCCTGTATGGCACTGTCTGCGCTTCCTGGACTTGATTGCCTATTTCCTTTCCCATATAAGGGAAGTTTCCAACTGTATTCTCCTCAAATATTTTCTCAGTCCCTTTCTTTTTCTCTTCTTCTTCTGCGACCCCTATAATTGGAATGTTGGTGTGTTTAGTGTTGTCCCAGAGGTCTCTGAGACTGTCCTCAATTCTTTTTATTGTTTTTTCTTTATTCTGCTCTGCAGTAGTTATTTCTACTATTTTATCTTCCAGGTCACTTTTCTGTTCTTCTGCCTCAGTTAGTCTGCTATTGATTCCTTACAGAGAATTTTTAATTTCATTTATTGTGTTCTTCATCATTATTTGTTTGCTCCTTAGTTCTTCTAGGTCCTTGTTAAACGTTTATTGTATTTTCTCCATTCTATTTCCAAGCTTTTGGCTCATGTTTACTATGATTACTCTGAGTTCTTTTTCAGGTGGACTGCCTATTTCCTCCTCATTTGTTTGGTCTGGTGGGTTTTTCCTTGTTCCTTCATCTGCTGTGTACTTCTCTGTATTCTCATTTTGCTTAACTTACTGTGTTTGGGGTCTCCTTTTTTGCAGGCTGCAGGTTCGTAGTTCCTGCTGTTTTTGGTGTCTGCCCCCAATGGCTAAGGTAGGTTCAGTGGGTTGTGTAGGCTTCCTGGTGGATGGGAGTGGTGCCTGTGTTCTGGTGGATGAGGCTGCATGTTGTCTTTCAGGTGGGCAGAAACACATCCTGTGGTGTGTTTTGGGGTGTCTGTGACCTTATTATGATTTTAGGCAGCCTGTGTGCTAATGGGTGGAGTTATGTTCCTCTCTTGCTAGTTGTTTGGCATAGGGTTTCCAGCACTGTAGCTTGCTGGTCGTTGAGTGGAGCTGGGTGTTAGCGTTTAGATGGAGATCTCTGGGAGAGCTTTCGCCTTTTGATATTACGTGGTGCCGGGGGGGGGGTCTCTCGTGGACCTATGTCCTGAACTTGGCTCTCCTGCCTCAGAGGCACAGGGCTGACACCCTTCAGAGCACCCAGACCCTGTCAGCCACACGGCTCAGAACAAACGGGGGAAAAAAAGAAAGAAAGAAAGTAAAAAATAAATAAAATAAAGTTATTAAAATAAAAAATATTAAAAATTTAAAAAAATTAAAAAGTAATTTAAAAAAAGAAAGAAGGAAAGAAGAGAGCAACCAAACCAAAAAAGAAATCCACCAATGATAACAAGCCCTATTAACTATACTAAAAAGCAAAAAAACAAAAGACGTACAGACAGAACCATAGGACAAATGGTATAAGCAAAGCTATACAGACAAAATCACAGAAAGTCCACCGCCTCAATTTTGGGATGATTCATTGTCTATTCAGGTATTCCACTGCTGGGATAGATTTCCCTTTTTCTTCTTTGTTCGCACAGCTCCTGGGGCTCAGCTTTGGATTTGGCCCCGCCTCTGCGTGTAGGTCACCTGAGGGCGTCTTTTCTTCACCCAGACAGTACAGGGTTAAAGGAGCAGCTGCTTCGGGGGCTCTGGCTCACTCAGGCCGGGGGGAGGGTGGGATACGGAGTGTAGGGCGAGCCTGCCGCAGCAGAGGCCAGCGTGATGTTGCACCAGCCTGAGGCGCGCCGTGCGTTCTCCCGCGGAAGTTGTCCCTGGAATTCGGGACCCTGGCAATGGTGGGCTGCAAAAGCTCCCGGGAGGGGAAGTGTGGACAGTGGCTTGTGCTTTCACACAGGATTCTTGGTGGCTGCAGCAGCAGCCTTAGCATCTTATGCCTGTTTCTGGGGTCCGCGCTGATAGCCGCGGCTCGCGCCCATCTCTGGAGCTCGTTTCGGCAGTGCTTTATTAATCCCCTCTCCTTGTGCACCCCGAAACAGTGGTGTCTTGCCTCTTAGGCAGATCCAGACATTTTCCTGGACTCCCTCCCAGCTAGCTGTGGCACACTAGCCCCCTTCAGGCTGTGTTCACGCAGCCAACCCCAGTCCTCTACCTGGGATCTCACCTCTGAAGCCCGAGCCTCAGCTTCCAGCCCCCACCTGCCCTGGCAGGTGAGCAGAGAAGCCTCTGAGGCTGGTGAGTGCTGGTCAGCACCGATCTGTGCGGGATGCTCTCCGCTTTGCCTTTCGCACCCCTGTTGCTGTGCTCTCCTCCGTGTCTCCAAAGCTTCCCCCAACCCACTGCTCCCTGTCTCTACCAGTGAAGGGGCTTCATAGTGTGTGGAAACTTTTCCTCCTTCACAGCTCCCTCCCAAAGGTGCAGGTCCCATCCCTATTCTTTTGTCTCTGTTTTTTCTTTTTTCTTTTGCCCTACCCAAGTACGTGGGGAGTTTCTTGCCTTTTGGGAAGTCTGAGGTCTTCTGCCAGTGTTCAGTAGGTGTTCTGTAGTTGTTCCACATGTAGATGTATTTCTGATGTATTTGTGGAGAGGAAGGTGATCTCCACGTCTTACTCCTCTGCCATCTTGAAGGTTCATTCATATTTTAAATACTCTTCAGAGCACAATTTTTAAACTTGTATTTCTCGAAACATAATTATTTAATAATTAAGAGGTGTCAAAATATTACAGTTGGTTTTTCTTGTCATTCTGTTTGTTTGTTTGATCCCATATTGTATCTTGGAGATTTGGGGGCAACTTATATTCTGTGGCAGTATACAGTATATATGCACAATGTTTTAAAAATCTGATGTATAAATATTGAGTTTTACTGTCACCTAGATGGCAGATATGCAAAAAATAAATTCATTAAAATAATTCTAATGTCCTGGTTTTAAGATAGGGAGCACTTTCTCAATGTTCATCTCCTCACATAGTCATAAAGTTTCCTACTTTAACAAAAGTCACTTGGTTCTCTGCACGCCAATGAACTTGAATGTTAAATTTACAAGTTCATGCTAATGTGTTCTCTGCTAAATTTGGGAAATTTTCTTTCTGTGTATCCATTGATATTTCACTATTTATCATGGTGGTGTAAATGCTTGGCTTAGCTTGACCTAAAGGCATCCAAATTCATGGAAATGAATGTGGAAATGGGACGATATAATTAAATATGACAATTAATGGGCTTGATGCTGCTATTTCATTCTTCACACAAACATATTAAAAGTAGATTTTTTTTTATTACATAAGACTTGGTTCTATATATAGTTCAGCCAGAAGTAAAATTATTCCTAAATCACCCTGTCTCTCAACCTAATGCATCAGCTTCAGCCTGTACACATAATGACAGTCAGACCTTGATTGGCTTTTTTCTCTCCCAACTGGTGATGTAGACAGCAAACAGGAACCCTGTCTGAGAAGAGTTTGTGTATAGACCCAGAGAAAAATTTTAACATGGCACTGTTGTTTATGTTATGATCAACCAAATTTATTGATCCAGTCATTTATTTATTTGTTCTTACAAAGTCCTGTATTCATCCATCCAGCACATTTCCTGAATACTTAGCATGCACCAAATACTGAAACTACAGTAATAAGCAAAACAGACATAGCCCACGTAGTCCCGGATTTCATAATTTGGAAAGCACAGCTGGACTAGAGTTACCCTTAGGAAAAATACGTTCAAATATAATTAGATAATCACACAAATATGTGAAATGAATAATAAACATATGATGCTGTAAAAGCAACGAGACCCAGTATTTTCAGGAGGTCAAAGAAAGGCTTTTTTGTGTCAGTGCCATTTGAACTGAGATGGGAAGGACGCATTACCTAAACAGTGGCGGTGATGGGGAAAGTAATCACTAGCTATCTGACCTCAGACAGGTTACTTAACCAGTTTATGCATCAGTTTTCTCATCTATCAAATGACAAGGTTAATAGTACCTACTTTATAGGGTCTGGTGAGGATTTGGTAAGAGTTTAGGACTATGTTCACTACATGGGCTCTATGTAAATATTACATATTGTTGTTACATGGCATTTTTACCCATAGTTTGCTAAGTTAGAAACATACTGAAGAAAATAAAAATAAGTAATACGGAATGTTGATTTCAGACTTATTCAAAGTAAGATGCAAGTGATAAATAAAACTTTCCATACAAAAAGTCACAATTCAGGTAGGGAGACAACATGGAAAATGTTGAAAGTGATGAAAATGATGATGTGAACTGCTTACAATATACGCATTATGAAATGACACCTAGGAAAACTGGAAATCAATGAAGTTGTGTTAATTGCTATTTTTTCTGGAAAGGGAAGATGGATGCTTGCAATAAACTTAAATGAAAGATTTTTAAAAATGGTGCCCTGGGAACAGAGAGGCACAAAAGCATGCTCATAATTTTGTGGCTTGGGCTGAAGCATTTCTCAAATGTCCTTGAAAGTTTCCAAAGACAGTCTTTCCTCAGGAAAGTATTTCTCCTGTGAGTAAATAATGTTCTTGCCTCGAAATGAAATGCAGTAATATATTACATTGCAAGTGAACTGTTAGCAAGACTGGCAGCAGAAGTTCAGAAACAAATGTCGCATTGCAATCTAGAGTTTGAGGCTCTGTATCTGAACTTCCATAACTTCTAAAGGGATGCCCTTTGTATGAAATCAAAATAGTCCAGAGAAGAATTTTGACTTCTCTTTACTTAACTATTAGAAGGATTTATTTGGAATTATGATTGTGTCATGCATGTTCTGCCTTAACTTTTCTGTGGTTGAGTTGCACAATTGATAAGCTAAGGTTTCTTTTCACCATAAAAAGGCTCCTTTTAAGGAGTCCTATGATAATGACATTTAAAATACTTGCTTGCTTTTGAAGAAAGCTTCATGCTTGGGCTTCCCTGGTGGTGCAGTGGTTGAGAGTCCGCCTGCCGATGCAGGGGACACAGGGTCGTGCCCCGGTCCGGGAAGATCCCACATGCCGTGGAGCGGCTGGGCCCGTGAGCCATGGCTGCTGAGCCTGCGCATCCAGAGCCTGTGCTCCGCAACAGGAGAGGCCACAACAGTGAGAGGCCCACGTACCGAGAAAAAAAAAGAAAGCTTCATGCTTTCCAAAGTGCTTTATAAACGCATTTCTATGAGGCAGGTGGAACATGTCCTGTCAACAGTATTTTACAGAAAAGAAAATGGAGGCTGTAAAGGAAAGCTGCTTGGTCAAGGTCATTCAGTGCGTTAGGCGAGTTTTCATCACAGGAGTCCTCACAGTTGAGCAGGGAATCCAGCAGGGAAAGCTTAAGGCTTTAGTCTATCTTTACACAAGTAGTTTTGCATAAATGAAAAATTTACCCAAAATGAAGTGCATTAGGTACCTAGTACTGCCTTCTTGTTCCTTAGAGTCTAGTGAGGGATATAGACTGAGCATATTCTATCCCAATGAAGATAACTTAGATTATTCTGAGGATGATCACTTGGGCTTCAGAATCTGAATTCCAGCTTGACCCCTTCCATGAAGGAAGTTACTTAATCTTTCAGAGCCTGTTTCTCCATCCCTTAAATGGCAATTTGAATGCTCTCTCATATGTTTATTAACTCATTCACTTAACAAAGCACCTGCTAGATCTCAAGTACTCTGCTAAGAATGGTGAAGCTTTTCTAGGAAGCCAGAAGGCATCCTCCAGTGGATAGCGGAGGTCAAGAGAGGTTAGAGTTAACATTTGAATTTGACAGTGGGAGAAGATGAAAGGTTCACACGGCAAGGAAAAGAGAAAAAGACTATTATACAGGTTAAAGAGCTAGACCTGGAGATATTTGGAGTGACAAAATTTCTGAACTTTGATGTACCATACTTCCTGCCTCAGTTTCCACATCTTGGAAATGGGAATAATGATTAAACATGTTTCACAGTATTCATTTGGTAGAGATTAAATGAGGATTAAATAAGCATGGAAAGTGGCATAGGACAAATTTGATAAATTATTATGTATGAAAGTGTGTATAAATAAAATCAATTGCCATGACCCCTCTTCGTACCGAGTGATCACAGCACGCTTTAATTTTCTAGCTGAGTCTGGATATGGATTCATAACTATTCAAACAGTGTATCAGGCACCACTTAACCTTTGGATTGGCTGGAAATTTTTGCTCCTCTGCTCTAATACAATTTAATTTTAATTTTGGTTTTTAAGGTACATGGGTATAAATAAGAAGAGTGTTAAAGAAATGTATTTCAGATTTTAAATTCAAAAATGTAGAAAAACTTTCTTTTACTATTTTTCATTTTACCTTTGGGTGCACTGATCAGCTACTTTTTCTTCTGCACCCAGGCAAAAGGGATTCTGAAGAAAACACTTTAAATTTTTGATTTCATATATAAGATAGTGGGAGCCTCTGCCTGCTTGATTTACATTTGTGCTCACCTTCCACTTTATGTGGGAGGGGGTATACGAGTAAAGGAAACTTTTATATGATTTCAAGTTATTTAATTCCTGATATTATATTTAGCCATGGTAGAGTGTTATGATTTGCCTACAACATCCATCCTTCCTTTTCTTGTACCGTACCTTGTTCAGAGAGGACTTGTGCCTGTTCTGCTTTGAATTTCTCAACCAGTTCAGCTGCTAAAATCACAGGTGAAGCTTAGTTTCTGCTGATTTAATCCACCCAATCGAGATAGAGTTTCTCATTTTATTCAGCAAATATTGACTACGCCTTCAAAAAAGATTTTTAAAAAAATGCATGGTCTTATTTGCTAATGCTGCTGGGAATTAATTAGTTAAGTTTTAGGTTCACAGTAAAATTGAGCACAAGGTACAGAGATTTCCCACACGTTCCTCTGGTGGGAATGTAATAAATTGGTACAGCCACTGTGGAAAACAGTACGGAGGTCCCTCAAAAGCTAAAAATAGAATTACCATATGATCCAGCAATCCCACTCCTGGGCATATATCCAGACAAAACTATAATTCAAAAAGATACATGCACCCCAATGTTCGCAGCATCATAGAGGCGTTATTTACGATTGCCAAGACGTGGAAACAACCTGAGTGTCCATCAACAGATCAGTGGATAAAGAAGATTTTATATATATATATATATATATATGTATAAAATATATATATAATTTAAATTTATATATTTGCATACATATATATAAATACTACTCAGCCATAAAAAAGAATGAAATTAATTTTGCCATTTGCAGCAACATGGATGGACTTGGAGGGCATTATTCTAAGAGAAACAAGTCAGACAGAGGAAGATAAATACTGTATGATATCGCTTATATGTGGAATCTAAGAAATAAAACAAACTAGTGAATATAACATAAAAGAAGCAGACTCACCGATATAGAGAACAAACTAGTAATTGCCAGTGGGGGAGGGGGGAAAGGCAATTTCAGAGTTGGAATTGGGAAGTGGGAAGTACAAACTATTTGGTGTAAAGTAGGCTCCAGGATGTATTATACAACAGGGGGAATATAGCCAATATTTTGTAATAAATGGAAAGTAGTCTTTAAAATTGTATAAAAATATTTTCTTTTTTAAAAAAGATACTTCTTAGCTGTTAGAAGCTTTAGAAGTCTACAGAGGCAGATAATTTTTAAATTGCAGCATGTAACTTCTGGAGCCTGGCTGACATTCTCATAGGAAGCCGCATGAAAATTACTTTCAAAGGCATTCATCACCTTAGCTTGCAGGAATCTGTTCCTTCAGTGTGTATTAGTCCATGGTGCATCCTTACTTTGACTTATCTGTGAGGTTCACTTCTCGCCCCCAGGAACAAAGCCTGCAGAGGGGCAACTTGTTTGGCTTGGGAGCCTGCCCAATATGAAAAGTTTGCAGGCAAACTCAGAAAGAACAGCTGCAGGAGGAGAGATGAGGGTTGCCGACAGCTAATGATTCAGAAAGCAATTTGCATGAGAGCCTTCTGCTTAACAGGAGGCAGCATGTGCTGGGCAATGGTTTACCATCCACTGCCAAGCTGGTTTCTTCACCCTGAGTCCTCATTCCATCAAAACACATGTCCTGAGGGAACGCCCAGCCACCAGCTTCCACTTACCTGAGTTAGCATGACCTGCCATCTAGAATTTCAGAGAGCTTTTCATTTATTAACTCACATGAATCTACTTTATCCTGAGACTGTGGATACTAGTCCCATGCAAACTGACTTAATAACAAACATTTAAGTGCAAATCCAAGGTCATCTAGATAATATTCTTTGACAGCTTATTGTATATGAGGCACTGCACTGTGCACTTTTTATACCATATCGGACTTCATAACAGACCTCTGAAGTGGGTGGTTAAGTTTCCTGCCAAGGGATCCATACACAAGAAACGATAATCAGAAAAGACCAAAGTATTATTTATTACTAGTGAGCTAGCCACTGTTACTTCATTTTGGAATTCTAATTGAGGCTTTCCTTCTCTCTTTCTCTTGCCCCCAAATCACAGATGACTAGGTCATGGGACAAGCTTAAGCTAACATGCCTTATTCTGTGAATCATACATAGGCTGAGCTACTGGGACAGAGCCATGTGACACGTTTGTCACTTTCAAATGTAATAATTCTACCCATTGCTCCATAGATGTTCTGGTTACTGACCAATAACATTAACAATTCCTCTTCCAAGAATAGGATGGAGGGGAAAGGCACTGGATCTCCTATGCCTCCCAAACATGTGAAGGCCGAAGCATGGTGGGAGGAGAAGCATATCTCTTTGTAATATGTTTTATTCCCTGTTTTATAGATGTGCATATGGAAGATTAGAAAGGCTGAGTAACTTGTCCATGTCATGTAGCCCATGCTTGTAACTTTTTTATTATACGACTTATCCTTCTCACCTATCAATTTGCCTTTTATACTGATGTCCTGAGAAACAGACCACTGTATGGTATAGAAATGAACAACCATAAATAAGCTGGAAATGCATTTCTATTTACATTAACTAAGATAGTCACTTGTTTCTTTTAAGTGAGGTCCTCCACCTTTTTAGGGACCTGAGTAAACTAATGATGTGCTTCCATTGATTAAACAAGAATTCTCCAATATTCCATAGAAGAATCATACATTTCTTTAAGCCCTGTGTATGCTTCTAGGGTTTAGATTCTAAATCAAATAGGTT